>NC_084976.1:21694868-21924868 GCF_963691925.1 Scomber scombrus | reverse complement strand
GGCACTCCTAACCAGGCTGCTAGGCATTACTGGATGATAAAACTTCTATTGAAATGACGTTGGTATGGAGAACCACAGCCTGAAGTAGAGGCAAGTGATTTCAGAAGGTTGCTATACATGACAGCATGTTAAAGTGTGTGATGTTACAGCTAAAAGGTTCCCCCTCTAGCCTGCATAATGCTCTGTCACCCTCATAGTTGAAATGCATATTCTAGCCTGTGGATAGACAGTGGGGATCCTGCCATACATGCTTAAGTGCTTACGACAATTAGCTGATTCTGGGTGGTTTGGATCTAATTGAAACACAAGGGATTGAGAGAGTGATTGAGATTTGCTTCTCCGCTGTGGATGGAATATTCATGAACATGTTGCAAGGACTTATCGTGCTCAACTAAGTTCTTCAGTGTTTGCCCGAGAGTATTTTGCTTTTCCTTTATCCATCCATTTCCTGGAACCATTAGTCTCTTGATATAGAAACATATGCAGAGGTTGATCTATATGTAATGTGATGATTTTCGGTGTGTGACATCTTGCATGAATGTGTGCATACTAATTTAGGTGATTTTCATATTTTCAGTTGAACAAATTAAGCTAAAAACAAAAAGGCTCATTTACTTAAAACCAGTTGGTAGATCGTCTGTCTATGTTGAGAACAAAGAACAGAAAGCATTAAGGAATGAAAACGCAAACATAAAGTAAAGAAAATGCACCTCAAATCCTCTGCAAATACTAAACCACACAGGAGAGTTAAAGTATGAGTATGAATAGAAATGAACTCCAGTTGGTGTGTGAGGTGATGAGAACTAGCAAGTTAGTTAGCATTACTAACATGTCTTAGTCACTATTCTCTGTCTTGTATGTGTTCTGATATTTCTGGATTCAGAGCGTACTTCCTTTGTCCGTAGGAGCTGCCATAGTTTTCACCCAAAAGCAGTTATGTTCTTTTTCATGAATATGAATAACTAATTTCAAATGTGTGAGTGTGTGTGCTTCTGTGTCTGCCTGCAAATGTGTGCACGCTTGTCTACATCTGTGTGCGTATGTGCTCCCTTAGTGCGGGTGGCAGGAGCTAATATCAGATTACGGATGTAAATTGGCAGAGTGGCTCTCTCTCATTATCACTAATAAGACTATGACCTCGCTCTCTTTGCCCTATCTCTCTCTCACTCTCTCTCTCATCTAACCGACCATAGAAAGAGAGAGAGATGAGCTGATAGAAAGCGAGAAGGAGAGAAAAAGGCTTCTGCAACCCTATTCCTGAAAGCAAACGATTTCAAAATGGCCCATATGTGCCTGTGATGACACACACACACACACACACACACACACACACACACACACACACACACACACACACACACACACACACACACACACACACACACACACACACACACACACACACACACACACACCACAGATTTCACACTTTACACATCAATGTATGCCAGGGCTCCAGACTAACACTTTTATCATGAGCTCTGTCTCTAAAAAATGACTCAGTCTCAGTCGCAGTCTGAAGCTCCACAAACAAAACTCTAATACATCCTCTCTAACCTGAATGAAGTCTTTTTCTTTCCGTCTTTCTATTTCTGTCTTTCTCTTTCTTTATCGCAAATGTAGACATACTGTACACCACGTAACATGTAACACACCCACTCACTGTCACTGTTTCTTTCCCCTTTGTCTTTGTCTCATACACAATTACACACGTTACACCACCACTATTATTCCCACATCAGTCCAAGGGCATTACACTATATGAGATAAAAACGTATTTATAGTCACAAAGATTTCTGAAGCAGAACTAACACATAACATGCAAACTAACACTCACTTATTCATGTTTCTTGTTGCAACAAATGAACTGTAGTTCATAATCTAAGTAGCAAATCTCTTTATTATATATGTATTTCACTGAAGATATATTAAGATTAACGATGCCAGAAAGACATGCAAGCAATTCTAATAGCGCTATAGAGTCACAATCAATCATTTAGTTGATTGGATGTATGGAGCATTTTACCGTAAGTCATTTGAACATATGTGCATGCTTGTTTGGAAGCACACTGAACACCAGTCTGTGTGTGTTTGTGCGAAAGTAAAAACACATTTTAAAATTGCTACTTTTATTTATGCTCACATAATATAATTAATCCTGAATGATTCAAACATTTTCCAGAAACTGTTTTATCTCATGAATTGTATTTTTCTAAAAACATATACTACAAAAACTCTCAATGAATGCGGTAATGTTTTATTTTTTTCAACATCTCTCCCTGTCTCTCCTTTCCTTTCCTCTCTGTCTTCCTTGTCTCTCCGTGGACCACATTCGTTCAGTAATTACATTTCAGCCATTATTCTCGGCTGACATTTCTGTACTGTTAATCATGCCCATTTTGCCACCACGCACAGGTCAAAGTGTGTGTGAATGAGAAGAGGGTAAGTGTATGTGTGTGTATGTGTATGTGTGTGTGTGTGTATGTGAGAGAGAGAAAGAGGTAGTGAGAGAGAATCGAATAGAAAGAGGAGGAGAGTGAGAGAGAGCCCAAAATGATAAAATTGCATGTCTGCTGAGAGCACCCTCTGGATATATGTGTATATTTGCATGTTTGCATCAAGTGTGCATTTGTATATATTATCCTATCCATCCATCTATCTCCAAAAAATGTGTAATTCATATCTCTATGTGCAGTTGCGTGTGAACATTTATACAGTACATGTGTTTGTTTGTCCCTACACTTTGTCATGGCACAATATACAACCAGGGTAATGATGTGTAAAGTGATGATGTGCAGCCACCCACTCTTACCAGGAGGGTCACAACCCTTGGCCCTGGATGCACCCTTACATACGCTTGTATTCGTGCATGTGCCTGTGTGTATATGTGCGTGCATATGTGTGTGTGTGTTTCAAGCCAATCTGGCTGGCGTCTGCCCGCTCCTCTCTCCACTGCAGGCCGTCTGCTGTCTTTTATTTCTGCTTTAATGACCTATAAAGGGACTGTTACTTTTTAAATAAACCATAAAGCAAGGGTCATAAAAGTGGAGTGCAATGCTGGGCACAGGCCAAGCTCTGAGAGAAGTGTGTGTCTCACTGTGTATGTAGGCTTGGATGTGTACAAATGAGTGTGTGTGTGCGTGAGCTTGCACATGTTACCAGAGTGCCTCAGCGCACCAAGCCAAACCTGCAACCAAGCAGATATCACGGTCTGAGAGAGCTCTGTAGCAGTGGATCAACTGCGTGTTAAATGCAAGTCTGTAAAATGATAAACCTACATAAGTGGTGACCTTGCTTCACATAAAGATGAGTGGGTGGGTGAGGAGCAGGTTCAAGGCTAGAGAGTTTTTTTTTCCCAAGCCACTGTCTTGGAGCTCCTGTTGTGGGTGTAGACAGAAGCGAGCCTGGGGCGACTTCAGTAGCACTTCGTACAATGAATACACCCCTTTACAGCAACTTGTATCACGGAGGACTCTTTTATTTTCCTACAACCGACAGAGAAGGCTTATAAAAGTGCTTAGAGATGCTGCGAAGTGGTTGAGGCAGGTTCAACCAAGCAATACTGACAGTAATATATGGGTCTTAATAGGTGCATGCTGGTGATATCTGCAGGAGGTGTAATTTCAGTAATGCTTGTGACAGAAAAAAAGAAGAAAAAAGTTTAGGAAACAGTAAAGCGCCTGTCTTGGAAGAAAGGTCTTTGCACCATGCATATTTACATCTTAGTTAGAGGAATGTGTGGGTGCAAGTCATCGCTCCCTGTCTCTCCCTCCACCTCCTTATGCGCTAGGATTCCAAAGCCGAACATAAAAAAGGGGGGAAAAAAATAATTGCCCGTTTTAGCAGAGTGTAACGTTGAAAATGTGTGTCGCTCATGCAGAGCTTCAAACGGGCTCGGCGAGGAACAGAGAGCAAATCTTAGCACGCCGCGTTTAGGACATCAAACGGGCCGCAATCAACCGCTTCGCAGAGTGGAGGCGGGGGGTTGAAGGGGGGGACAGGAAGGGCTTGTAGGTGGTGGTGGCGGTGGGGGGCTCATTTCCTTTGACGTTCATGCACTTCTTCTTCTCCCATAAGAAGAAGTTTAGTTACTTCAAGCATCTATCGTTGGAAAGAGAGAGAGAACAAGAGATGCACTGAGTGTGAGTAAAGGTTTAAGGTGATATTCACATTTGGAAGTGGAACAAGTACTTCAAGAGGTTATGTAGAAGGTTATGAGGGTTTTGCTGACAGGTTATGCAGAAGGATGGACAGCAGAGTGAAATGCGCAACTTTTTAAATATTTCACTGGGATGTCATCATCTGTTTGTAGTCTTCATAATCAGGAGCATAATCTCATTTTCTGTCTGAAGTGTTAAGTAATAGTTGCTCAGCCCTCAGAAAAAGCTGCTTAGTGGAAAAATGTGTTGTATTCATGCAGAATAATTTATTTTAATGGGAATTCAGTGTGTTACAGTGTATCTAGAACTGCAACTACCCAATTATTTTCATTATTGATTAATCTGCCAGTTACATTTTTTGATTGATAGTCAGTCATTTAATCTATATGTCACAAACTTGTGAAGATCTGCTGTTACAATTTCCCAGAGCCCAAGATGTTGTCTTCAAATTGCTTGTTTTGTCAGACTAACTGTCCAAGACTGAAAGACACTCAATTTACACTGATAAAAAAAATTTAAAAAAGCAGTAATACATCACATTTGAGACACTGGACCGAGTGAATGGATTTTTAGCTACATTTGTGGTGTGGATAAATAAATGGCAATGTTTATCTGTCAGTTCACCACTTCGGTGCAGACTGAAATACCTAAACAACCGTTGGGTGGATTGCCAGGAATATTTTGACATATATGGTTCTCAAAGAAGGTATCCTGATAACTTTATATCCCTTGTCTTTTCATCCAGCACAACCAACTTATCTGGAGAAATGTCAACATCTACGTAATGGATTGGCACAAAATTTGGTAGATATACCAATACTCTCAGCTGTAGTTTGTGTTTAGTGCTAATTACCAAGCACTAGCATGCTAACACCCAAAAATAAGATAAACATCGTAAAATGTAAACCCGTTTAACATCAGCATGACAAAATTGCCATTATTAGCATTTTGGCATGCTGACATTAGCCTTGCTGATCCATCGTTTGATCATTTACTATAGTTTATAAAATGTCACAAAATTGTGAAAAAAAAGCTATCACAGTTTCCCAGAACCCAAGACGGCATCCTCAAATTGCTTGCTTTGTCTGACTCACATTCCAAGAAAGACATTGAAAAATAAAAAAATCAATTTACAATTTCAAGAACCAGAGAAAAATATGTTTGAAAAACATGAAACCAGTGAATGTTTGGCATATTTACTTGATTAATGAAACAACAACAACAGACAACAAAAAAATAATTAATTATCAAAATTGTTGTTAATTAATTTTCTGTTGTTCAACAAATAGATTAATTGATAATTTCAGCATTACTTGTACCCCTGTATTTGAGTCCTTATTGTAAGCAGTATATTGGTATGATATATAATTTAGATGATTAGAAACATGATTTGAGGTTCTTGCTATGACAGTATTAGACATTGGCATTTTAAATTGCAATTTTCTTCACCACTTGTCACAATGTGGAAAAAATATTTCTCTATTTTTCCTTCACAATCCTCAAAACACACTGTTAAAGCAAGACTTGTTGTGAGGAGTGTTAACAATGTGAACATTATTTACAAAAACTCTGGAACGAATATTTTTCAATGTGACAAATATCTGCTGACAAAAAAATAACCAAACATATTCAAAATGTCAAGGTATGCCTTTAATTCTTTTGAAATGTACCTTTTTCAAATGCTACAAATGTGCCCTTTTATGGGCAGTGCCCCAGTGACAAGCTATTTGTTGCGAGCTGTTCTTTAAAATGCAGTCAAAACACGCAGGGAGAAACCTTTTCCCTTCCATGCTTACACTTTTATTTCATAAACCTGCAGTAGATTGACAGCCTGACAAGCTGAAATAAAGTGTTCTTTGATCCTTCTTACACTCAAAGCTGCACTCTGCTCATTCCAGTCGTCAACTTAACTTGTAACTTGTACATTACAAAGATTCTTCTCTCCAATCACCGCTTCAAACACGTCACCTCTCTGCTAGATTCACAGAATTTCTCCTCTCCTTGCCTCACCACTACTCTCTTTCTTCCCTTCATTCTGCCAAGTCGCTTTGTGCCTTTTCTTTCTCAATGTTAATTCACCTGTGATCTTTCACTGCACTCTCTCCCTCCACTCTGTCTTTCTCCCTTCTCTCCCCTTCGTTTCTCACATCTCTCCTGCACTTCTTTTGTCCTTGATTACCTAGTAGTGAGCTCCTGGCTGTGTCTCCCTGCCACTGGGTAATGGACTATTTGCATGCAAATGGCAGTGCCTGGAAAGATTAGACAGGGTGGAGTGGATGGTGGAGGAAGCAAGGGAGGAGGAGGAGGAGAATAAGGAAGGCAAGGAGACAGACAGACTTTATTGAAGGAGGTGGAAAAGAAGCTCAACACCAGATGAAAGGCAGGGATGAGTGCGTTCTGCTTTTTTATTTCTCTGGCTGTCTGGAGGTCTAGATGATTGTCTTCGTTAAGATGCTATTATTGACAGTTACTTCTATGTATGTGTGTGTGCATCTCAGTGCATGTGTGCAAGCTACTGTGGGTATGTGTACGTGAGAGTATGTGATGCTCAAAGACTGAGAAAGAAAAAGTTTGAACGTCTGTGCCTCAGTATTTGCATGTTTATGTGCGCCTAACTAGCTTAGCTCCGAACTTGTGGAAGATAGGGCACTGCGGCATCTCTATTTCTGAAAAATTAAAGCTGGAGACCAAAGGTTTTTTGTCTGGAGAGAGAAGCCCAGGCCTCGCTGCCTCCTCCCCCTCCACCGACTCCTCCAAATAAATAAGAATTTTTGATTACAGTAATCAGGGCCATTAATAATGCAGACGCTGTGATGATGCAGAGGAGATGAAAGATGGGTCTTCTCAACCTTTCTGTGTTAGGAGCGAGGGGAGATAGCTGCTAGCTAGCCACACACACACAGTTGCACATGCACACACATGCACACACATGCACATACACGCACGCACACACTCGCAAACATTCACCCACAAGTACTCAGCATCTGCTGAGACTAGAGACCCAAAACACAACCTAAAATAGATATAAAGTTTCAGGGCTATTTTCATCTGACTCCCAATTATATTTCACACAACAGTCCTGACTATTTCTAGTGTTTAGACCAAAGGTTACGTTTAGGTCATTTTGTGAGTTGTTGATAGACATTATAAAAAGCCAATATAAGACTTTTTCATTTTTTTGGGTTTATTTTACAAAAAAGGATTGGCGATTTGGAGAGTTGTGAATTGGATTTAAAGCATCTGATTGTTCTCCTTAGCACTTTTTGGATGCATCTACTTGCACCTACATTTCACACACACTCGCACCAAATCAGAACACATTACATACCTCACCTTCCTCTCTTTTTCTCCCTCACTCTCTCTGTCACACCCGCACACAATCTCTCCACACCGTGTATACCTCTCCTTCCCTGAGGGTGAGTTGGCAGCAGGCCAGCAGTGAGGAGAGAATGCATAAAGAGCTATTGTGGCTGTTGTCGTTAATCAGGCCCGTATGCTTTCTGACAGCAGCATGTGAGAAAGGAAGACTGTCTCTCCTATAGCCGCTCCATACACTTGCTCTTCTCCATTAGCTTACACCAGCCAGACAGACAGTCTCCAGTTACAAAACACTGAAGCGTAATGGCACACAATATCGAAGGAGAAAAGGAGGTGAATGGAGGGCGAGACGTGGGAGAGAGGTGTGTAGCACCAGGGTGACATGAACTGGATGCCCCGCTACCCCACCAGCGTCATTCACGCTGGAACCAAGCTGTGGGTGAGTGAACAGTGATAAATGAGGGGTTAAAGATGGAGCTGTGCGTGCGAGTGATTCTGTCTGCCTGTATGTCTACATGTTGGCTCGTGTCTGCTGATCCATCTGTTGGCATATCTGTGAGCAGGCACTTCTGCTGGGCACATGGACGTATGTACATCTGGAATGATGTGCGAGGCCATGCATATGTGCTTATGTGTGTGTGTGTGTGTGTGTGTGTATGTGTGTGTGTGTGTGTTTGTGTGTGTGTTCTCCACAGATCCACAGAGACCATGTCAAAGACTGTGTCTCCTACAGGTGTAAGCCCTGAACATCTGGCTGGCACATTTCAAAAGCTCAGAAAGGCAGGAGAGGTGGGGCAAAGCCACAGTGGAGGGCTGTACCACAGTCATTAAACAGCGGAGAGCTGGGGGGTGGGGACCAGGACTGCACCACTACAGCATACACCTGCGTCTGTCTGCCCACAAACCAGTATTCTTCCACTATGTGTTCATGCAGTGGAGTGGCCACCCAACGAAAATGACAACAAGGCTAAAAAAGCCAACATCTGGAGCCAATCAAGACCACAACGGTTTATCAGCAGCAAAAGGCGAATGCTGCTTGGTTTACAAATTCAAATGTATTATTTTCGGCCAATCGGTGATGATGACTTTGGAAAATTGTGATGTTGCAGCAGTATTGAGCACTGATGTTTAAATGGCTAATAATATAAATGCTGTCTTATCCTTTGCATCATTTGACAAGACTGTGCACATAGTTCATTAAGCCATACATGCTTTACACACAGTCTGAAAGTGGGAAAAGTGGGTCTTTCTTGCCCAATTTTTGTGGCCCTCAAAAATACACAATTAGACAGTAATCCCCACTTTCTGCAGCTGGTGTGCGAAGGTGTGAAAATAGGAAGAGCTCCAAGTTCCTTTGAAAATTATTCTTTGCGTTGGCAGCAATGGAGAAAAGCAAAAGGAAGATTGTGGATGAAACCTGAATCAACTTCTGAAGAACATCTCAGGACAGATATGATCCAACTCTTCCTTCACCTTGAGTTGAACTCGCGCATTTGGCATTAAATACACACTGAGTGATGCAGCTACCTGTATGTTACCTGTAAATGCAATATCTTATGTTCAACAGCCTTTTTTATTGACTATGACTATATCCTCTTTATTTTTACCCCTACACTATTAAAAACAACTTCTTTCTACACCCTAAAGACCCAATTAAACTGGAGGATGATTCATTGTCCTTTTTTCCAGAATGAGTATGTTTTCACCTGTAGAAGTAGAAATTAAAATATTTTATGACACTTTTTTGAAGTCTGTCATCTTTACTGTGCTAAGCCTTCACAAATATTTCTTAAGCAGTATGTAATTAAATATGATCTGTGATGGCACTCAATGTCAAATGATCATCTAAATTTAGAATCAGTTATTTTTAGCACATACTGCTATAGCATCTTGATATACACAGTAATGTAAGCCTAAGGCATTTACAGTATGTTGCTCTTTTGGAGACATTATGAAGAAGCGGACATGGTGACGTAACTAATGCATTCATTGCATTATGTGGAGGCCAGTAGTTAGCTATGGATAACGCTTGACCTCTGTTGCATCATCTCCAGTAGGGATTAATGCACTGTACACATACACAGCATGGAGTTTACACATGAATGAAGGAACCACAGTGCTGGATTTAACATTCGCACTATGGGCACTTACATGTCAGCACACATCAGCTGGAGTCAACTATGCTCATGGTGTACGTGATTCACATGACAGAGTGGAGAATTAGGCTCAGAGCAAAGATTCTCAATGGGGTCCACAGCGTCGGTCACGTCAGGTTCAATCGAATCTTGGCGAGTCAGCTTGAGAAGGTGATGCATGGTTGGACTCTCAATACTTGTTCTGTTCAATCTTGAGCGGTGCCTGCGCAAGTTTTAACTCAAAGTCTGCCCCAATTCGCTGCAGCGCCTGCTTGGATTTGGCTCATAGTTGCTTCAGTCGTGATACAGACTGATTCAGACTAGACGTCCACTCAGTTTATCATCTGTTTTCGTTTGACAGAGAGTCACTTTATCTGACAGTGGAGTCTCTCCACTACGACTCAGCATGAATGTGCTGGTCCAATCTACTTCAGTCACAGCCTGCGAGTCATGTTGCATGTCAGCTGATGCCCGCTGTGTCTGCAGATGTCAGGGTGACTACCTCTGTTGTAGGATGGGGCACAGGTCACCACCCCTCTGCCTCTATCTGTCTCTCATCCCCTCCTTCCTTCTCCTTTTTCATCCCCTTCAATCTGCCTATCTCCCGCATTCTCTCACCTGCCTCCTGCTTCCTCCTCTCCCTCCGCTTCCCTCGCTACCTCCTCTTTTTCACTCCTCTGCACTGACATGTTAGTCAAATCTGCCCATTATGCACTTCGTTGGCCATGCAACGCTTTTTATATCTGGCATAAAGCAGTCAATGACACTGAAAAGAGAGAGCACATGAAAAGAAAGAAGAAAAAAAAAGAAACGGTCCACAGAGAAAGGAGTCTCATGGTTTGATAGCCTTTAAATGTGAGCATCTAAGAGTAGGCATCAGTCATCAGTGTCACTGTTTGTTTTTCTCAATGCTTCCTCGTCATTGGTGTGTACAGGGTAAGAGAAAAGGCTTGTTACAATAATTATACACTACGCAGTATGGCCTATCATTTGGCACAAAAGACAGGAGCATGTGTCTCAACAAGAGCAGGCCCAAACTGTTTTACATAGAAAACTGTTGGGATGGATGTTTTTTGTAGTGGTGCTCCAGCAATATACTTAAATATATGCTGACCATATGACCAGTATAGGCCATTTTTTAAGATTAGGGTGGTAGTAAGGTTGGGTACTGTTTTAAATATTATGAATACAATAGAAAAACCTTTTTATACCTCGAAATAGGGACATTTTTAAATCAATACCCCTTTTTTCACTTGAGAAAAAAGCCAAAGTCCTCAAATGTTCAAAGTGGCCTCAACACAAGAACTAAATAAGTCTAAATTTGGCAAATTGTAAATTTAAATGAGGAACTATTTGACCAAAAAAAAAGAAGAAAATATGATATTGAATCAGTGCCACAGACATGTTTTGTTCAGTAACAGAAAAGTATTGAAGTTAAATACCCTAAGTGATTTATTTAGAAATTGCACCAAAATGTAGTGAAATGAAAGCCCTGTCATTATACCATGTAATTAATTTAGGTAATTTGGTCTGGATACTGTTTTTTCTTTGTGTGTTTGTTTTTTCTATTTCCCCGAGTAGTTGGACGGTATGGCCCCTAAATTTCGTTCCGGGAAGTGAATGGCCGAGCTGCTGGAGGCATGAAAGCAATTCTGGATCCTGCACAGTGTTGCAACTTTTTGAAATATAGGGCTTTGGCCATGGCTATAGTTCCCTGTGATGGGAGTGAGCTGTGAAGACTGTAATCAGTGTCAGCTCACACAGCCAGACCTGACACCACACACTGTGAGACGCAATATCTCTTCCTTTCACACACACACAAACGCACATATGCACATCATGCACACACATACTCTCTTTCTCAATCTGTCTCTCTCTTTTTCCCTGTCTGTTGCTGCCTCAGTCTCACACCCATGCTTACCCCCCCCCGTCATCAACACACACACACACACACACACACACACACACACACACACACACACACACACACACACACACACACACACACACACACACACACACACACACACACACAGATTGATGCTGGGTACCAACACAGTGAGTGACCGAGCACCCAGGCATCAGGTGGGGGGTGGGTACTGGACAAACAAAGAGATTGTGTATTGCTCTCACCAACACAGGAATGGCAGGACTTGTGTCTATCTATGTGACAGCGGATGTGATTCCCAGTGAAGTGTGTGTGTGTGTGTGTGTGTGTGTGTGTGTGTGTGTGTGTGTGTGTGTATGTGTGTGTATGTGTGTGTATGTGTGTGTACTTATGTGCATTCCTTGCCTTTTATCTGGGTATAGCCTCAGAGCAATTCACAGCTTGTCAGTCACTCTCTAGGACTGGCAGCAAGAGTGAGAGGAGAGAGGGGGGTTGCAGAGCAGCAGGAGAAAGAGTAGAGATTAAGAATGATCGGGAGATGGAGAGGGACAGTGAGAGGCTGAGAGGGAGGACAAGAGAAGGAAAGGGAAATATAGTGATATAGAGAGCACAGAGGCTGTTTGCTCCCTTGGGGTTAGGGCAGCCCGCGGGCGCAGTTGGCATGCAGCTGGGCACACTGTCGCTCGGTCCCTACGGCAGGCTGTGTGCTAGCACTGCCTTCCCTCAGAGAGCAGAGGTCGAAGGGAAAGAGGAGTGTATGTGTGCATGTGTGTGTGTGTGAATGTGTGCTGCTGCTGCCTCATCAAAAATGCCAACACTGCTACACATATCTGTTTATGGGCTCATTGCTCAGTCCCGTTGTTGCTCAGGGGGACCATTTGCAGTCACACTTGCATAATGATAATAATAGGGTGACTTGGAGTGGTTGTGAGTGTGTGTGCATGTTTGTGTGTCTGGACATGTGTGTTTATATGCATATTTGCTCCTTCCATTTCCTCCCTCCATTCATCTGTCAGTCTTTCCTCAGCTCTACTTGCCTCACCCGCACTCATACTCACCCCATTCAACCCCTCCCCCCGTCTTATACTTCTTCTCCTTATCATCCCCCGGACTCCTCTCCACCCTGTTCCAGTCCCGTCCTGCCTCCATCGACCGAGCACCCACACACATGCCCTGGCATGACCCTGTGGGTACACCGCAAACTGCCGGGGCGCGGCTCGCTTTAACCATACACTGGACGAAAGGTGATGATTGCATCATATGCATCGCCGGCCTCCTCGATTCTCCGCTGAAACCAACACCCCCACCAACCCATCATTAGTTCACATGCTACATTGGGTGCGCTCATTTTTCTTCCTCCCCTTTTCTAATTTTACAGGGCTGGGATCATTTTGCACCCAGTGTTTTTTTTTCTTTTCCTTTTTTCTTTAACCGCAGGGTGGTTTGGCCCTGTAAAGTATTCTACAGAGGGAGAGAAGAGAAAGAAAAACAGAGAGAGAGAGAGTGAGTGAGAGGGCCTTCATCGTGTTATCCAGCTTGTAAAGAAGTGTAAAAGAAATGTAAAAAGAATGATAAATTAAATGAAACAGAACAAATGAGAAAAAATGAACAAAGAGAGAAATAAAAGAAAATTTGAACATGTAATAATTTTACACATATTCCTACTAGCCCTGGGTCTTTTTATGTTCTCCATGCAGTGAACTGGTGAGTTTAGCTTAGTTTATTTCAACTGTTTCCACCAGCAGTTGCTCACAGAAGTAAATGCATCTTTTCCAGCAACTTGTTTTAGGGTTTATTACTCTGGACCTATGAGACTATTCAACGTTTTTTATACATTGAAAACATACAAAATTAAAACACGATGATATGATCCAAGTAGTTTTTGAGATGTGCATATTTATATTCTTACACCATGGCTGTATGCTGTGGCTGTGCATGCATATGAACTGGAAATAGATTTAAAGTTTCACATGTATGTTTAATTGTAAAATTAGTGGCGGTAAATTAAAAACATGCTGTTTGACATGTTTTGCGTAGCTAACCTTACTTATCAACGCACCTTCAAACTGCTTACAATGGTTTCAATTGACTACTGGTATACAGTTTTTTAAAAAGTTAGTTCCTCAGCAGTAATGTCAACTCTTATCTCTTAAGTGTTTGCAATGTATGATTTATACATTGAACCCTCAGGGTAAAATATTGCAGTACAGGTATCAGTCATGCCTACAAAGACTAAATTCCTCTCTCAAGATGCCTCTATTTAGTCTCAAGGCTGCGTGTCCAAATGCCTGCCAAGATAAGAAAAAGTAGTGCTGCTCATCCTGCTAATTCAAAATCCTACTCTTGAATAAATGAAGGACAGAGTTTCTAAAAGGGTGATGTGTTTAATCACATTAAAAACTGTGGGTTCTTGGGCGCCTACTGTACAATATATACTACTATAGAGCTTTATGTTGCATTCTCTTCCTTACCTAACATAACCAGTTACCTCAGATGTTTTATTGAAGCATTTCTTTTTGTATGCATGTCGTGTCCATGTTGTTTGAGCATCTGTGCCCACATATGTGTCTGAAATCCAGAAAAAAATATGTGTCTGCCATGCCACATTCCTCCCATCTGACCAACCACATTCCTGCCATAGCCTGGCAATTAAAAGCCTTTACCTCCAGATCCCCACCACATAACCTACCCCAGCAGTGAACTAAGAGCACAGAAAGCCCATTAAAATGGGAAGTGCATGCCAGCTTCTTAATCGAAACACATGTAAGCCATTAAGAGTACACTTTGAATTCTTCTCTGTGAGCTAAAGGGGGAAACAAGACACAGAGGGAGAGCGAGCCAGAGACAGACGTCAACTCGGGGAGAAAATTTGGGATTCTGATCTCACTTAAGCAACTACAAAGTCAGCAACAGAAGGAAAGAAATGGAGATAATAGAAATAGAGACATAGACAAAAAAAATGAAGGGAAAGAAGAAACTGGAGGCTTTGATTAGAGGGCCGGATGAAAGCAGTATACGGGGTTTAAGCACTGAATCCACACTCACGCTGGGTTTTTCGCATCTTCAAATCCCCCCTCCACATCTTTCAGATGGTTTGGCCGGGGGTTCTTTGAATTGGGTCCCTATGGCGACAGCCCGGCTGGCGGCCAGAGCAACACTCTTTCCTGATGCTGTTTGGAAGTGGCAGGGATCACAGAAGGCCACTTCTGAGCACAGGCTCTCTGCAAGGGTTGTCTGTCTCCCTGTCTGACTGTCTATGGGTCTTTCTGTCTCTCTGTGTGTCTGTCTGTGTGTCTGTCTGTGTGTCTGTCTGTCTGACTGCCTGTGTGTCTCTCTGTATGTCTCTGTGTTTCAGTGTGTCTCTCTGTCTGTCTCTGTCTGTTCTGCGTGCCTGAAATTAGGATAGCTATAGAGATGAACTTATGTACAGTGAATACTGCATGTTAATCAGGGTTTTTCAAATTAACTTTCAAATAAGTGTAATGTCTGCTTTCTTTCACTTATGCTGGCTCAGTAATATGAAGCTCCCTCTCTGGTTCCCTCTTTTATTGTCTTGCTTTATTTCTTGCCCTCTTCCTCGATTTGTAGATCCTAATTCAGCCTCCCACTGTCTGTGTCTTGTGGTTGTTACATAAGTGAACTCAGTATCACACTCACATACACACAGTGCCCATTCATAGACCTCTCACTCCGGTTCTGTCTCCTCATACACACACATTCACACTGTGTCTGTTCAGGTGCTGTTGAAGGGAATATTTTAGGGAATAATCAAATTTGACGCAAGTATTATCTCATTATCTCATCCTGAATAGCAGGATGATGTTATTTATACAATAAATAACAACAACTCTGTAATAATTGTGATCAAATATGCTGCATTAGATCAATCATATCAGATTGCTATAAAATGAACTAACGGTCCAAATTTTGTTATAAAAAAGACACACAAATCTGCTACATCTCTGTTCGGCTTTCAGTGTCCACTAGAAATGCCCTGGGCACATGGAGAAGATCACAACTGGCAGCTGCCTGAGACACACACCACTGAGGGGAAATCTCATACACACATGCACAAAAACATACTTTTTATGGGCTCTGTTTTTTTCCTCAGTTGTCCCTCTGTCTTTCTTCTTGCTTTCGTTGTTTTGATGCCACTGATGCTTTTATATTCCCTCTTTTTTCTGTCTTTTCTATTGTCAAATCTCTCATGCACTCTCTTTGAACATGCTCAAACTCACTAGCACAAGCAACAAACATTCTCAGAAATACAGTATTCTTTTCCCTTCGACCCCTCGTGTATCTCTCTCATTCCTCTGTCCCTTTCTTTCTCCACTCACCTGTACCTTCTTTCATCACTTTCTCTTTATTCTGTCTTTGTTATATAGCCGTCCTCCCTTCTTCAACCTTCCTCAATTGCTTCTCAATTACTGTTATCCTACTTTCCTCTCACCCATCTCTGCCTCACACACCTCCCCTCAGCCTCTTTTTCCCTTCCTCATGTCCTTCTCTTCTCCCCTCATATCTTACTCCCTGCCTTGCTATCTCCTCCTAACTTGTGTTTCATCCTGTTGGCCTCTGTCTTGGCTGGCATGGCCGACTGCTGTGGGCTTATTGACCAGTCACACAAGAGGAATCCCCATTCATTCATGTGCGACATGGACATGCCTAGCACATGGCCTCAGTCGCACTTAACACTGATCATAAAAGCCTGACTCGCTATAGCTCTGCAGTCTACGCCCTCTTTACACAATCAAGAAAAGGAAAAAAAGACAAGATCAAGCCCTTAGCTGGCTGTGAAGATTTGAAGTACTTGTATTTGTGTGGATGTGTGTGTGTGTGTGTGTGTGTGTGTGTGTGTGTGTGTGTGTGTGTGTGTGTGTGTGTGTACAAACACAGTATGTACATTCAAATATTTGATTTTCTTTTGAATGTTTGTTCATTGATCTATCTGTGCAGTGCATATAAATCATTGCATCATTCCATTTACTTTTTTTTATTATGAAATGTAATGCTTTTCCAAATGTTACACTGTATTGTGTGTCTGCAACTGTGACAGCCACCAACAATCGCTTACTTCAGAAACTGACAAATAAAACGCACCTCAAACCACATGTCAAATTATAAACCATCATTGACCTTCATTTGAAAAAAACATATATTTGGCTTCCAGCTTTGCCTTGTGGAGCTTAACCACATTAGGCTGGAAAATGTGTCTCAGGGCTGCAGGAAACCAATCATTTAAAGACATTTGCGTGTCTGTTTTTTTATAGTTGCACAGATTTTACGTTTTTTTTTTTCTTTTCTCCTTTGAACCCACCTCATACCATGAAACGTGTCAAGAAATCAGCTTGCTTGATGAACACTTTGTTCAGATTTAGGAGATGTGCACATTGGCTCCCCTGTGAGTCTCTGCAACCTACAGCTACCCTAACAGCCCAGCGTGTGCTGACCCGCAGAGCCATTTAATTTGAATCTTCGCACAGCTGTTATTAAAAGAGGACAGCCTTAGAATTGTGTTGCCGTTTGAAGTTTGAAAACAGACACGGAGCACTGGCTTGAACAGACAGGATCTGCCGTAGCTGATTGGCATCGGCTTTTTCATTCAGGTTTAATCATGAGTAGCTCATTCATGAGCTGCTTGTGTACCAGCTGACTGTTAACATCCAACCATATTCATGCAAGTGTGTATGGTGGCATTTATTACCTGACACATCTCACCATCTACACTGCTGATACTGTCACAATGAAGCTGTTTGCTAAAGCTCGCTCCTCCACTACAACTTAGTCCTTACGTGAGAATATGTCTGACTTGTTTGTGGCGTGTTTAAGCAGCTAGTGTCTGCACCAAGGGTCAAGTGGACAGTCAGAAAAATCAACAGTGTGAGATGAACACAGACAAAAGGGTGAGAAATGAGAAAAAAACAAAAGTGCCCAATGCATAGCAGAGGGGTAATTGTACAGTGACTGGATTCTTGTGGAGAGGTCTATATGTGCATGCATACACCCGTGTTTGTACAGTATACGTGTGCATGTATGACTCTGCATGTGTGCGTGAGTGCATGTGTGTACATTGCAGCCACAGGCAGACACATGGGAGCCTGAGGAGCGGTGAATATTACAGAGGAGTGGACCACAGAGGGACCAGGCCCATAGCCAACAGACAGGCCCCACTCATAAATCCTCTCCACACTGACGCCTTTCTCCTCCGTCTCTGTCTCTCTCTTTCTGTCAATCTGTGTGTGTGTGTGTGTGTGTGTGTTTGTGTGTGTGTGTGTATGTGTGTGTATGTGATTCATTGTTTTTGTCTCACTCACTTACTTTGCGTGTCATTGTCTCCTTAGCTGGGAAAAGGGAGTTTTCACTTGTGGAATACTCAATAGCCATGCGTCCATAATATGAACAAATTGTAATCGTCTGAGTCTGACAGAATGGTTTGTATCGTCTAATGGGAAGTATTTACTGTTCACCTGCACAATAACACAATAGTATATGTAAAGGATTTGACTTTTAGCCACTTTATACAGATTTTGCTAACACTTTCTGTTAGCATTAATTTCAAAAAACAAAACAAAAAAAACATTTAATGTACTGTATAAACCAAGTAATAAGAGACACCTAGATGGGTTTTTTTAACCTTCAAATCTACTGCACTATGCTGTTACAGCTACTAAAACAGTGGCGATAAACTTCAACTTCTTGAATGCACCATCTTCTGCTCCATTAAATCTTCATGGATTTAATATCATAACACTTACATTTTTAAGCTACATTTGAGTGCAGACCTCAGCATAGGTGTCAAGTGTGCGGAGAGGAAAATTCAGTTTTGCCAATGCCAACTGTGATTATTTCAACCACCCGTGCTTTTATAGTCACAGTGAAATTTGGCTTACATTTTGCATTCTCTGCCTTTATTGGGCAGCTGACAATACAGAGACAGATGGTAAACAAGAGGAGAGAGAGGGGTATGACAAAAGAAAAAGGTTCCAAACTGCAATCAAACCAGGGAGGTTGCAGTTATACGGTATATGTCCTAACCACTCAGCCACCAGGACGCCCTGAAAACTTGGCTTAGTTTGACCAAAATGAGCAGGCAGATTAATGCGCAAGCTTGTTCAGCCACCCTGCTGGAGAAAAACAGTGACATTTGTGTGAATTAGATCACCATCTCTCCAGCATTGTGTCATAAAAAGAGTCATTGAGCCTGGTGGATCTTGTAGGCCAGCAACAAAATCAACAACTGTAGAAAGTTGGGGGATCCCAGTGGTTCAGTAGCCACACAATAGCATTTAATTGAAACATTGCAGCATCAGGCTGAGTATTTATGACATAGCATCCATCTCTCAATTTTTACTGCCATCTGTCTTTTTTCTACCATGGCCTCCACTACTAAAGAAAACCCATATTGAAACATAACCAACATATAGACAACGTAGTATCTAGCTAGCTTGTGAGTCAGTTCACTTACAGCAAATTAAGAAAACACACCAAAAGTCAAAAACAATATTTAATGTACCATAACTTGCATCTTCATTTTAGACCATCTATCCACCTTTACTTCCTCCTTTTTCTCTAACCAGCCGAGGTGTCAGAGAGGCAGAAATCTTTTCAGCAGGCAAAATGTGTTGTGAGTGGCAGAAATGAGATTGATTTTAATCAGAGTCTATAATTACATTGCTGCTGTTGTCACTGATGCTGACAACAGCCAGCCCTCCTATCTGCCTGTCCTTCAGTATGACTATATCTCTTTGTCTCCTTGCCCAATGCCTGTCTCACTGTCAGTCTGCCCATGTCTCACTGTCTCTCTTAGTTCCTTTATGTGAACCTGCTAGCTGTCTTCCTGTTTGACTATAAGTCTGATTGTCTTTCCTGTCTTAAAGCATGTTCCTTTGTCTGTGTTTCTTTAAATCACCATGTAATAAGCAGCATAATTATTTGTTTCTAGCGTCTCCCTTTGATACACACACAAACAGGAACGCCTTTTGCCAGAGGGGACAAAGAGCAAGACAGCCTCAGAATGGCAGCTCAAAACAAATGACCTTGATGCGATTCGCAACCTTCCACTGGAGTCTGTCCTGGTTCATGTCTGACTTGTTTGCTGTCGCACTGTTTGTTTCCCTGTCTTACATTGTGTACATGAATGTACTGCCTGTTGTAATAAGTGACCGTGAGCATTCGTAGGACTTTTACAACACCTGTATGCAAGTCTACCTTTGAGTCCAAGCTCAGCCATTCGCCAACGACTCTCAGGTGTGTGTTCTTGTTTTTTTGTAGGATGTAAACTTAATTCGAAAGGCATAAGCAAATGAAGCCTCTTTTAAAGCAAACCAAATCACAGCCAAAATGTTGTTATGGCTGTGTTTTAAGTTGTTCTTCAAATAGGTCAAATGTGAACTAGGATGATTTTTTTTCTGCTGATTTGTTCATGCAGAACTTCAGTTCAAACATTCACAACTTTTACTGTGCATTTAAGAAGCAATGTGAAGAGCAAGGTATTTGGAAACAGTCTGTTTCTTAAAAACAAAAAATAGCTCACACACTGTCAGCTGGCTGCTCTTCTCGGCATCCATTATGAACATAAATAGCAAAATAACGCAAACGGGTAAACCAAGTGAATAAAACAAAAGGAAACGGATGACACCAAAAACATTAAGAACAAAGTGATGGTGTTGATGCCATGTTTACACCACACACGCAACTTCTAGCAATGTTTACTGTACATGTAGAGCCTGACACGCATAATACAGCCACAAGTGTCAGCATTGCATTACCACATCTGGATGATGTTCAGTATGTGTTTTGTGTTATGGAGTTGTGTGTGGGATCACAGCTCAACAGCTGACCAATCAAATTTTCTGCTACCTTGTCATGGAGACCCAAAGCGTTCAGAATGTTTGAATAATAAGCATATGAATGAATAGAAAGAAAATATGCTAAGTCACTATGAAACCAGACTTGGGAAAGAACTTTAAATTGCTGGGAGGAAATCAAAATGACCTGAAGTAAACTATGTTGTGAAAAGAAGCAAAACAAAATAACACTTCATAATAATGAGCTTTCTGAGTTTTATAACTATTTCACATTTTATGATTATATATTTCTCTCTGTATTGATTCATATGATTATTTATTTGGTGATGTCTTGTTTATATGGAATACTTTGTGGTCTCCCTGCTGTGTGGGCTGGGCAGAGCTGTAAACATAAAGTGTGAAAGCATGAGGTAATTTGTGAGATTGGATATGAAACATTTATGTAAATAGAGTAACAAAAATAAGAAGCTAAAAAAATATTTAAAAAATTCAAATCTTAACTCAACATTTAAAAACAGAATTAAGAATGTCAATTATAATTTGACAAAGGTGGGCTTTAAATGCTTAATTTAAATGCCAATTGTATGAATCAATTTATAATTGCTTTTCCTCTTTCAATTTATCAATGTATTAATTGATTTTAATTGAATAGACTATACTTCATAGACTGTATCACTTAAAATATAAAGGTTAGTAGGCAGGTGATTGTGGTGAACAGATGTGTACACCAATTCTCTGTTATTTTAAATACACTTTCACATCACTTAAGCTGCTTCTGTACTCTGGCTTTAGTAATTCTAGTGTAGTAGATGCAGACACATTGATTTTGTGTCACTAGAAATGTCAGTAAGGAGTAAAACTTTGAATTGAACATCATCCTTTAAAATTTGAGCCACAGGCCTCCATCGTGATAGGGCCAAAAGGTCCCGTGGCTCTCCTTGTTCAAGAGCCAGTTCATCCGTCTGCCTGTTGGTCCACTTTCATGTCTGACATGGCAGGTTGCAGCGTGGTGAACTTTGCTGCCTGGTGGCACAGAGGACTTGTGACACTGCTTATCCCCACACAGTGAGATGCCGACGCCGCTAGCATGACAGAATGGCATAGGTCAACTCCTCTCTTCTCCCTCCATCACCCTCAGTGCCAGTGGGCAGAGCAGACTCCCAATTAAATGACTGTGATTCCCTCATAAACAAGGTCAAAGAGACTGGAATCAGAGAGTGAGGGAGTGGGAGAGTTTGAGTTTGGACCAAAGAAGCAAAGGAAGAAAGGACAAACAGACAGATGTAGCGGCAGAAGTAGAGAGTTGGAGGCCGGGTGAGTCAGGGTGAAGGGAGAGAGTAACTGGGAAGGAAAAAAAGAGAAACAGAAAGAAGGGAAAAAGAGAGGGAGATTGGAGAGACAGAAGGAAAAGGCAGTATTAATATTCACAGACTCCCAGCGCTTCCTAAATATTTTATTACTTCCAGCTGTTTGATGTTAAGGAGACTCACCAGAGAGCCCCCCACTCACACACTTGCACACACGCACACAGACACTCACACACATGCACACACGCACACACACACACATATAAGTTTGCGCAGCTATCCTTGTTATGCAATTGCATTGACTTCCTTTCATTGCGGACAATCTAACCCAAACCTTAACCTAACCTCAATTCACACCTTCCTCTTACCCTAACCAGGACCTTAGGAATGATGTGTTGCCTCTTTTGGTCTCCATAAGGACTACTGGTCCCGACAAGGTTGGTATTTATACCAGAAAAGGTCTCAAAGAGGTATCAAATACACACACAGAAACATTCACAAACTTGCACTAATAAAAATGGATGCATGCACTCACCATCACAAAGCCACATTCACAAAGCCACATGCAAGTAAATACCAATGCACACACTAGCAAAAAACTCACAACCACAAACTCACAGTCACATGAACACAACATGAAGACCAACACACACACACACACGCACACACGCACACACGCACACACGCACACACGCACACACGCACACACACACACACACACACACACACACACACACACACACGTCTAACAGCAATTACATATATGTGCACAGCAGGAAACACACAATAAAAACATGCATGTTTACACGCATACACCACACCATATGCAGTTTGGATACATAGCATACATAGCCATAACACACAACAGTAAAAATGCATGTACAAACACACACATACACAGACACACCACTGACTGTACATCGATCATAATCTGTCTTTCAGGAGTTCTATCACATTTATTCATTTATTTATTGGCTTATTTATTTATTTGTGTATTCATTATTCGTTGGACTGACTTTCTTTTTATTTGCGAGCTCAGTTCCGAGGGGAGAGCGGGAGAACATTCATCTTCTGATGAGAGTAGTCATTAATTCAGAACAGGCCTATCCCTCGCTCTCTCCCTCTGTCAGTCTGTCTCTTTCTCTCTGTCCATCAGACAGACTCACTCGCTCTCTGTCTCTGCCCATCAGCCTGAATTTCTGCCACTGTCTTTCCCTCTGTGTCAGTGTGTCTCTCTTTCTCTGGATTTCCCAGTTTCCCCCAGTCTTTGTCAATGTCTCTCTTTCACTGTCTCTCTCTCTCTCTCTCTCTCTGTGAGTTTCCCAGCAATGTATCCTCCTCCTGCATTTCTAAGACTATGTCCATATAAAGTGGGCTAATTATGAAAATGCTGTTTACATCTGAAAGCAATGTGCGTCCAACACCACACCAGTGTTTTCAACTAATTTTCTCATTCCACTCTAAAACACCAAAACATTATGAAAATGACTAAATTAATTTCTTCTTCAACACCATCTTCTTTCAATCAGCAAACATTTAAACTGTGCATCACAGAGAACATCTGGTAAGGAGTACGACGGACACAGCCTGGTTACTCTGCTGAGTCTCATCTGATTAAACCTTCATTTTATCACCATTCTGCTCTTTTTGATTAACTATACTGTGTTTTAATGCAGCCAAACTCAGGACATAGTGATTTTGATTGACATATTTTTCTATTTCTGCGGACAGACAACTGAATGAATGCAGTTGTGTGGTCAGAGGTCACAAGTGCTACCTGTTAAAAAAAGGCATTCATTCAACACTGCCCTAAAATGCAGATCAGTATTTTATAATCAGTAAATCAGTATAAACACACCGGTACTGATATTTGCATACCGATTGTTCAAACCTATACCAACACATACATGTAGGTGCGAAACGAAAACAACGAAACAAGATGTGAAGGTAAAGAATTCGAAGATGGTAACAAACAAGGAGCTTATGCAATTTGCTGTCTTGGTTTTTAGCTACAGGTGTACCTATTCTAATATTGCAAGTTACCATATGACCATTACTGAGCAAAAAAGCTGAAAGTTTGAGGGAAGATGGGTTAATGAGTTCTGTACCTCTTTATATGCATCAATCCACTCCATTCATCCATAAGTTATATCACACAGGGGACTGGAGCCGATCCTAGCAGACTATGGGCGAGAGGCAGGACACACCCTGGACAGGTTGCTAGTCAATCACAGGGCTAACACACACGGAGAAAGACAAGCATTCACACATTCACTCCTACAGGCAATTTAGAGTTGCCAATTAACCTAACCAACATGATTTTGGTCTGTGGTACGATGCCAGAACACCCAAAGGAAACCCACACAAGCACAGGGAGAACATACAAAGTCCTCATAGAAAAGCCCAGCCGGCCGGCAAGTTTGTACCCAGAGCCTTCTTGTTGAGAGGTAACTCTGCTAACCACTGCACCACCATGCCACCCTGTATAGTATACAGTGTATAACAAAACTGAGTACACCCCTGTGCAATATCATTAAAACATTAAATGATTTAAAATCACTTCATCTTATAATAAATGCAATATTTTTCTTATTTGTAATTAAAAACAAACAAGTTAGATAATGGTAGTGATAATAATAGACTAAACTAAAAAAATACAGTCCTCAAAGTAAAACCTCAACGCAACAAGTGTGAGTACACCTGTGACCACGGACTTAAAAATGATTACACCTGAGACTTCCAATTAAGACTAATTGACTGAACAAGGTTATAAAACAACCTGTGAACACCACAACTTTCTAAGTTTTGTCCAGGATTGTGTTTTATGCAACATGGTACATGGTGAGCAATTGCCTGAACAAGCAAGAAACCAGGTTGTGAGACTTTATAAAGATGTGGGAGTGTCCACGATCATCAGTAGGCTACCGAACAGAAGCCAACACACAGTTGCAGCAGTGGTTAGGAGGTACAGGAGGACCCATACACCAGAAAGTGCAGTGGCCGTCCTCGAAAAAATAAAGGCACACACAACTTGCTATCTATGCAACCTTGCATTAAAAAACAGACGTGCAAGTCCTTCTGACTTGGAACAAGGAGTATTTGTGGAAAATGGTGTTTCAGTGACTGCTCAGAAAGTGTGAAGGACATAGCATGATAACAGACTCTACAGATGATGTCCAAAAAGAAAACCATTGCTCACACAATGGCACAAAACTACAAGATTAAACTTTGCCAAAGAACCTGATTAATATTGGTAGCACATTCGTTGGTCAGATAAAAGCAAAAGAAATTAGTTTGGATCAGGTGGGGTTCAGCATGTTTGGCATAGATAGTGCTGACCGTGAAACATGGAGGTGGGAGTGTGCTGATGGTTCTGCATGAGTGCAAAAGGTGTAGGGGAGATAACATTTAGCCTATAGATGACACTATGGATGCAAGTATGTATATCCAAATACTTAATAAATTAAAAGATGACTGGAGAGGAATTTTCAAACGACAATGATCCCAAACACACTGCAAAATTCACGTAAAAGTTTTTTTTTTAAAGTAAAAAACTCTGACCTGGCACAGTATGTCTCTTGACCTGAATCCAATAGAACACCTTCAGAGTATCTTAAAGAGGAAAGTAGAGCAACAAAAACCCTCCAGCAAAGCAGCTGAAAAGAATTATCTGCAAAGATTGGCAGAACATCTCTCCGCAGATTTAGGCAAGATTGGTATCATCCCTGCCCAGGAGGATTGAAGCTGTCATCAAAAATAAAGATGGGCATACAAATATTAAAAAAAATAGAGGAATGTAGTCTCACCAATGAAGAGCGTTCTGACTTTTGTTGCAGTTTTTTTCTTTTCATTATAGTTTAATTAGTCAGTCTGTTTTTCAAGTGAATGGGCTTAATTCTTCTTAGTTATTAAAAACAAAAAATGTATAAAATGGACGGGACTTGTAATTACAGCAGTATAAAACTGACAGGTTGCTATATAGCTGTTAACGTGTATGCTGTAAATATTCCTGCTGTGGTATAACATTGTACTTACAGGTGACTAAAGAATGGGACTAAGAGGTTTATGTAGATTGCCACTATTGTTACACAGGTTGCTTGAATAAAAAAAAAAAAAGAAGAAGACATGTCTACAGGTGAACTGTAACCAGAAGTGTCCATTTAATGGCCAAGGTGGTTGCCGGAGATGATTGATTATGTCCTGTCATAGTGTAACTGTCATGAACTACAAGTGAATGACTGGAAAATTCATTGCACAATGCCAAAATTAAAGTATATAATGAGCTATGGGTCATTTCATGACTGTCAAACTCAGGTCCCCCCTAATGGTAATCTAATTTCAACTTGCATCAAAAATTTAGCAATACCTATGAAACATACAGCATCTCTGAACAACATCTCCACAGAAAACATTCTCAGCAGTAATTTACTTCACCAGCAAACCTCAAAGATCGAGATTCGTTTATGACCTGTGCCTTTCAAGGATGATCATGCTTATGGATCACCCCCCACCATTAACAGACAAAATTCACCCCCCCTGCAAGTTTATGTTTTCATGTCCCTCACTTACATGTACATTTTGGAATAAACACATGAATCAGTACCCAGTAATTAAATATATTTATAGTATAAATTCTCTTCCCCGAAATAATAGAATAGGCGCCCAAAAAAATACCAGTAGTATAAATATCACATCATCACGTCTACATACTGTACTGTTGCACCTTTTGTATATAGTGTTACCGAATAATTATACTGACAGAACAAAGTAACAAAGCAACAGGAATGTGTGCTTGTACATTCTTGGCTGGCCAGCACATTGCTTTGCTGGATAATGTTCCCTTTTTTTGTTGCATGATGATTCTGCTTTCTTTGATGGACTATTTTTTATGTAATGGCAGTGGTCTACTTAAAATGAACGAGTGGTCTGAGCATGACCTAAGTGTGGATGCACTCTAACCTGTATCCCCCTCTTTTTCTTTCTCCCTATGTCTGTCTTTTTGTTTCTCACTCTTCCCTCTATCTCTCCTCCTCTGATCCGTCTACCCCCCGTGTTCCCAAGCCTGTTAATCAGCAGATAGTTAATGAAGGCCTCAGTTCAAAGACAGAGTGAGAGAGAGAGAGATAGAGGGAGCGGCAGCGCAGAGCGCCAAGATCGGGAGGAGTTTTGGACCAACTGTCTGTTTGTCAAAACATGTCCACACGTCTGTCTCTTTGCCTGTCTTCTCCTCTGATGTGAGTCCCTCAATGAGCTCCCCACAAGGACCACAACACAGCATTTGCTCTTTGGGTTTCCCTTTCATGTTCCATTAAATTTGAGAGGGAAGAAGACAGAGAGACACACAGTGAGAGTGAGAGAGAGATTAATTACATGTTTCAATAATGGAGATTAATTAGTATTATTTAAACATTGACAGTATCAACTAGTTGTCAAGCATTTTGCGAGGCACACACTGGAGTTCTCATTTTAATGGGTAAATTCATGTCTCTCCGTGGCAGCCTAAAAGTCATCTCCTCACATCTTTTCCCTCCTTCCACTGCTCCTTCAATACTGTGCATCAACTCCGCTGGCATCCAAAATTGTAGTTTTCGTGGACATCATTTTGTGTTTATTCCTACTGTGTTTTCATGTTTATTCCATTATAACTTTAAAAGTGGAAACGGTCAAGTTAGAACGGTGAAGAGTGGCCATGAAGTTGTCATGTAGCCCCCCCCCCCCCCCCGCCAAAAAAATAAACACCAGTGCTCTCCAGCTTTGGCCACAATTTGAGCGGGTGACAGGAAACAGAGAGGGGAGAGGGAATGAAGGCGGCGAGTCACTGTAGAGATGAGAGCGTGAGCACCCAAACCACATCCCAACACCACAGGCTGACTTCACCCTTTTTAACAGCACCATATTTCCCCAAAATGTATCAGACGTAGCACGTGATAGCCAAATGGCAGTGAAATCTCTGATAAATCCAGGCACCAGTTTTTCTCTTGAGGGAAGCGCTGTCTGCTAGAATCATTTATAAGGGAGGGATGGGAAGATCCCGCTCCTTCAAGAACTATAATAACCAAAAATAACTCATGTTGGCACACTTTAAAGCATACTCAACCACACACACACACACACACACACACACACACACACACACACACACACACACACACACACACACACACACACACACACACACACACACACACACACACACACACACACACACTTATACACAAATGCATGCAAACACACACAAAAGTGAGGCTTTACTTTTAGAACCTCCACGGGGGGTCGAAAGATAAATCTGAGCAGTCCAAAGATGATTAACTAGACAGAAAAGAAAAAAAATCATAGTTCTGGGATATGACATTATGCTCATTTTTGGAGACTTGAGTCTCTGTTCTTGTGAAATACTAAAGAGAGCTCTTCAGATGTCCAAAATTACACAAATGAAACCATCTGAGAACTTAAAATCTTTTTTTGTCTTTTGTCGTTGAATTTCTCTAAACTCAATCTCTGATATAAATTCACAAGTAGACATAGTTGATTTATGGGGTAACCCTAACCCTAACCCAAAAAAGTGGGGAACAACTGCAGGAACAACATGGATGAATCATAAGATAATCAGACCCTCATCTGCTTGTATGTAGCAGCCCCATATTCAAGATTGTTTCGTGTTTTTTAGTAACATGTTGTAGGTTTAACATAACCAGTGCTGCTGTTGTTTGGAAACTTCTGCTGGGAAAAAATGTGATCAGGACATGGCTTCTTTTGACTGATCTCTTTGATCATCCAACAAGAAATGTTAAAAAAGCCACTTCATAAAGTAGCACTGGTTTAGGGGCCCCAGCAGCAGCAAGCATTGATTACGTACAATAAATACACAATGTTCACTGCAATGTTAAATATCTGTGTGTGTGGCCTGTGATTGAGCTGTATCAAGTCTTGAAACCTGGACTATCATTGACTTGTTTTTCTTAAATTTTACTCAACCAGGCAAGGTATGTGTTTTTTTCTGCAATAACCAGTGCTGTCTAATATTAATCTGAGGTGTTTTACTATTGAGCAGGTCTGACACTGAAGAGCAGCATGAAGCTCCGACTCCATCTCTGCTGATATATGGTAGGCTGGTGTGAAGGTTTGAGATGTATACTGAAGTAACAAGAAATCTGGTTGAACTCTCACAAGACAGAGATGGGGGAAGTGAAGAAAAACCAAACAGCGGGCATCCGCCTCATATTCAGCTCTACAGGGTGTATTTGTGTGTGTGCATGCATGTGTGTAAGTTTGTGTGTGTGTGTGTGTGTGTGTGTGTGTGTGTGTGTGTGTGTGTGTACAGTATGTTGTGGGTGTTTGTGTATCCTTTCTCCAGCAGGACCCCCAGATCAAAACCGCAACCCACTCTCCCTCCCCATGCCTCTCTCTCTCTCTCTCTCTCTCTCTCTCTCTCTCTCTCTTTCTCCATCTCTCCACCCCCTCTCTCATTAAAAACTGCAGGCCCTGGCTTCTAATTAAATCCCACTTGAAAAGTCTTAAAGTCAGCCTCAGATTGATTCAATTTGCATTTCTGAACAGAGAACATTGCCTAAAAGGATTAATAAATTGGACGAAAAAATGCCTTCTTTCTGCGCCATGCCATCAGAGCTTGTAAGACAACATCCAAAGAGAAATATCCCCCCTCAACAAATGTCTATCCAACATATGCTCTTTCTCTCTCTCGCATGTCCCTCCCAGGATGCCAGCAGAGATGGGAAGTGTGTATCAGGACTCTATCTATATATGTGTGTGTGTGCGTGCATGTCCTTATGTGTGGAACAAGCTCAGAGTCCTCTGAGGCGCAGTCGGAAAGGAACACACACAATCTGACACTTGCTGTGTGCATGTATGTGTGCCTGCGCATGCATGCATATGTGTGTGTGTGTCTGTTTACTGTATGTGTCTGGATATTTGTGTATGTGTGAGAAGGGGTGACTTTGCTGGAGCGTGCCAGAGTGCTGAAAGTGACAAGGAGGCGCAGTGGGAAAAGATCCTTGCTGTACTGTCTGTATGTGCAGAAACAGACCACGGCGATGGAGCCACGCCATTGGCTAGTGGACACCTACGGCAACACGTTTGGAAATCCAAAAAAACATTGCCAGCTAAGAGAGCCAAATTCAATTAGTGCGATAAAATGAAAAGAGCAAGCAAGACATTCCAAACAAACTAAAAACTGATACTGCTGCCAAAAGAAAAGTGCAAACACTAATATGAGAATTTACATTTGCATTGACACAATAGGTCTGTCTCAAAATTGTCATATGTTTACAGGTTCTTTGTATATGTGGCTGTGGATCCACGCTAACAAGATAAGAGGAAATTACCTCTGAAAATTCTTCTGATGACAGCTATCAAAAGGCATTTGCATCTACAAATCTAACAGTGCAATTTGTATACATGGTTTGAATGTGTTTTGAGTGTGTAGAATAAGCTTTGTGCTAGGAATTTTCAGTGTCTTTCAACCCTCGAAATATTATAAAAAATTAAACTACTTATCTAGCTTATCACCTTTGTAATACCTTTATTATTTCCTAATCTTTGCCTTTTTTAATATTTACTTTTTTAAAGTGCTTTTCTGTATGATTATGATATTATTATTTCGATGAAGATCATTTTAGTAAATATTGTTGAAGACTCTTGCAAAACAACAGTAGTGATGTGAGATGTGAGTCCAATTTGTTCAACCTAAGGAAAGTGCGATTTATATGAGAGGGGACTGTTGGATGGGACACATTGTCAGTGTTATTATTTCCCAGTCAAACTGGCTTGTATAATGGCTGATGGACTTTCATAGACTGCTGGCAGCTCAGTGGTTGAAGCCTTATTAATAAAGAACTAGAACCACATGGAGAACCTGACAGACAGGCACACAACATACAGTATGCACAGCTTCACTGCACGACACTTGGTTTGGCTGTAATTATAGTAACACAGAAAAAGAAACTAGAGTATGATCAGTTCCCAGATACTTGAAATGGAAACGGACCGAAAAAATGTGACCCAATAAGAGAAAAAGAAAAAAGATTTAAAAAGAGAAAAGGCCATACTCATCAATATAATTTAATAAAAGCTAGAGTTTTTAAATGATAGTGAGCAGCAAAGGTGGATAATAAGCGACACTCTGCTGTCCCCGGAGGAAAGCTGGGACACATCTCGATGAAATGAATATAGGGAGAGAAAAGGAACATGAGTGGCAGAATTATCTGGCCCTTCTTTGTATAAAACAACACTGACCCCTAGTGATATTAGTTAGGATCATCCATAAAATGATCTGCATAATGTCTGTGTGCATGCAAGGATGAATACACTCATGTCTCTGCATGAGGATGGTGAATACTTAAGTGCGGTGCAATATTTCCATACGATAGTGATAGTTTATATGTGCATGTTGTATACTTTTTTTGTGCACGTGTGTTTATGGGGTGTGTGCAGGATGTGAGTATATTCTTCCACATATGTACAATCACGTCAACAATAGATTTAACAGAGTCTTTGTACAGTCTGTGCATGTCCATGAAGTGTGTTTGTATGTGTTCTAATAATGGTGCCTGGTGGGTTGGGGTTTCCTTTGATGCGATGAAGGCCGACAGGCGTGAAACAGGTCCAATCAGGTGCGTGGGCGCTGCCAATTAACCCTTTTCACTGTGTGAAACCAAACATAATTGCCTGGGGTGAAGGGGGCCACTGGGCCATGGCCTGCCCAGCGTAGGCTGAAATGGGCATTAGCAGTGCTGCCAGGTGACCATTACACACAATTGAACTGCTGGGTGTTTCTCCAAATCACATAGTTACAGTTGCTACCCAGACCTAATTGGCATGGCATTACCAAATGGTCCCATACTTCTAATTTTCACACCTACACAATTTATCTAGAATACCTTTTGAGATATTGTACCAGGCCAGGTTTATTACACCACTGCATTCACATTATATTTCAGTTATTTTGCTACGGTTTCAGTCTGGGAGTGTGATTTATGTTATGTTTGAAATATCAAATGTCTCCATTTGTAGTAAATTCTGATGTTTCCAAATTTCTGTTGAGAATTTTAAAATAATCTTTACTGGAACAAATAGTGGTAAATAAGTTAGGCTTTGTGTGCACTTATAATCAAATTTTATTCATGTTATTCTCAAGGCTAATACCCCACATTTTTTGTCAAACACCCAAAACTAGAGCACAGTTGAAATAAAACTAGATCATTGCTCTGTTCTGCTCTAATACTGCAATAAAGTTTGATAAAAAATAATTTGTGTTTCCATTTTGCTAGCCTTTCTATACTCTGGCAATAAATTAATGATCATACTTATTAATACAGTCAGTGTTATATTTAATAATAATTGCTAAAGACTTAACTTAATCTCTGCAGCATTTTTACAAGAAAATCAGCAGCAGTGCCTGTTGGATCTTTTTTTTTTATTGTATGTATTTTTTTAATGAAGCCACTGTATGCTATAACAGTGCCTATAAAAAGTATTCACCCCCTTGGATGTTTTACACGTGTATTGCTTTTATAAATTCAATCATGGTCAATATCATTTAAAAAAAATAATAATTTACCCAAAAAAACTCTTTAATGTCAAAGTGAAAGCAGATTTCTACAAAGTAATGTTAATGAATTAAAAATATATAATTTAAAATAAGTGATTGCATAGATATACACCCCCTTCAAGTCAGTATTTAGTAGATGCACCTTTGCCTGCAATCACAGCACAGAGTCTTTGTGGATATGTCTCAATCAGGCTTGCACATCTGGACACTGCAATTTTACTCCATTCTTCTTGCTCAGGGATCAGGCGTTAACAGCCCTTTTCAAGTCCAGCTACAAATTCTCTGTTAGATTGAGGTCTGGGCTTTGACTCGGTCACTCCAGAAAATTCACCTTGTTGTCTTGAAACAATTTCTGTGTAGCTTTCGCTATATGCTTCAGGTCATTAATTTGCTGGAAAATAAATCTTCTCCTAAGTTGTAGTCCTCTTGCAGAATGAATGGGATTGTCCTCCAGGTTTTCCCTATATTTTGCTGTATTCATTCTACTCTCTACCTTCACAAGTTTTCCAGGGCCTGCGGCCGTGAAGCATCCCCACAGCATGATGCTGCCACCACCATGCTTCACGGTGGGGATGGTGTGTTTGTAGTGATGTTTAGTGTTTGGTGTCCGCCAAACATAGCATCTAGTCTGATGCCAAAAAGCTGATGCCATTTTGGTCTCATCAGACCTCCCATATGCCTTTGGGCGAACTCTAGTCAAGATTTAATATGAGTTTTTTTCAACAGTGAATTTCTCTTTGATACTCTCCAATAAAGCAACAGTTGTTGTATGCAGAGTCTTTCTCACCTCAGCTGCTGTAGCGTTTAGCTCCTTCAGAGTAGTCATAGGTGTGTTAGTGGCCTCCCTCACCAATCTCCTTCTTGCACAGTCAATCAGTTTGTGAGGACGGCCTGATCTAGGCAGATTTACACATGTGCCATATTCCTTCCATTTCTGAATGATGGATTTAACTGAACTCCAGGGGATGTTCAGTGACTGGGAAATGTTTTTGTATCCATTCCCTCACTTTTACTTTTCAATAACCCCTTCTTGGAGTTTCTTGGAGTGTTCTTTTGTCTTCATGGTGTAATTGTAGCCAGGAATACTGATTAACCAGTGATGGACCTTCCAGACATAGTTGTTTTTATACACATTCACTGCACTCAGGTGATCTCCCTTTCCCTATTTGTGAGACTACAATCACCAATTGGGCTGACCTCTATTGAATTAAGTCAGTCACTTTAAAGGATGTGAATATTTATGCAATCACTTATTTTACATTATATTTTTTTAATTAATTAACATTACTTTCTAGAAATCTGTTTTCACTTTGACATTAAAGTGTTGTTTTTGTACATTCTTTTTTTTAAGCCAAACTATATTGACCATGATTCCATTTATAAAAGCAATAAAAGGGGTAAACATTTTAAATATTTTTTATAGGCACTGTAGATGTTATGCACCTTGTTTTTGTAAAAATGCTCTATTATGTTAAAAAGTGCTTTAACTTTCTTTAAATTGTTTTTATGTGCTGTAATTATGTCACTATATCTCCATAGACTTGTTTTTCACATCTATATTTTAATGTCTTCATACACTGGAATATATCTGCAATTAAAAAATGATTTACAAAAAAATAAGATTGCAATTTTACAATGAATATATCCTCAAAAGAGCAAAGCACATACAGGATATCTGAAGGTTCCAAAATTATATCTCTATAAACTCATCACTGAAATCCGCTGATCCTATTACAGTCAGAATAAGCTTTGTTGTCCATGTTTGGGCTTAAGAGGAATTTGATTTTGGTTTTCAGTGGTTCTCATTGTATTTACATGGAGTGTCAACAACAAATGGACAAGACACACATGTTCCTAAAAAATGTTCTGCATTTCCATAAACATACATGAGTGGGGCGAAATATTAGAAACACTTTTCAAGATGCACTCGATGGCATTAAGGGAATAATGGCAGAGCTGTTGTATTGGATTGCATTATAATGCACAGGTACTTCTAATAAAGTGCTTGGCGAGTGTATGTACAGCAAATAACCTGCTTATAAATTAATATGCAGCTACATACTATTGCTTCAAGTGTGATGAGTACAGTATATGTTTTGGTATTGCAGCACATAATACATAATCTAGATATTTTTGGTTCACCCTACTGTTAAACTAAAAAAAAACAACTGATAAGATAGATAGATAGATAGATAGATAGATAGATAGATAGATAGATAGATAGATAGATAGATAGATAGATAGATAGATAGATAGATAGATAGTTTCAGGTGTTTGAAATACCATATTTTGGCCAGCAGGGGTCGTAGATTTCCTCTTTTTCCTCCATCCTCCAGCTTGCCCTCCTGGCTGACTGACTGCCCAGCAAGAAATGTTGGCAAAACACCCCCTCCTCATCGTGTAGAGGGAAAAAAAATGGCGGACAAGCGCTAAATCTCACATCAGAAACAAATATACACGTTACAAAGCAAGGTAAACATCCTCGGGTACGCCGAGCGACGTCTCAGTTTAGGCCACGGCTCCATCGCTTGAGCCCACATTAAAAGTAGCTTAGCTGCAGTGTGCTGGTATGCTCCCGGTTTTGCTAATGCTAATGTTTATAATCAGGTCAACGAGCTAGCAAGCCACATAGCATGCTAAAATAGCATCCCGAGAGGTGGGCATGTCTCTGTGTAGCCGTGCGTAGCATATAGCATGCATGCTGGATGTGGTGCCTGAGCGGCTGCATGCATGTTTGCTGTTCATTCATGTATTTCTTTCCCTGATTTATATCCTGGAGGTTACCGCTAATCTACTCCTAAATAACATTATTAGCGCTGCTGTCAGGTAAATGAGCAAATGGCACAAGAGGAAAGGGGAAAGGGGGGGGGGGGGGGGGGGGGGGGGGGGTCCCATGTTTTGGCTTTGTGTATTGAATGGAGCTCTCAATAAATTTTGATAATGCAAGACGCGATATTTTGGCTGTGAACGGAAACAAAGCGTCTCATGTAGATGCCAGGTGAAGTGTGAGAGGCTGCACGTTGAGTTTGCAGCACTTAGCGGGGTTTGCAACAGGAGGAAAAGGTGTACCTGCTGGGCTCTGTTAATAATCCCTGTCATTCCTGTCACTTCTCTACCAGACGGGGGGAAAAAACAGGGAGCGGGGTCGCTTTAATTTGGACGCCATCCCCCTTGGCGGAAGAAAAAGGCGCACTTCTATTGAAAAGAAAATCATCCGGAGGGGAGAAACGCTGCTAAACGGTTATGAAGTTTTAAGGTAGGTGTGTTTATATCACAGCGTAGCAGCAATCTGTTCAGATAACAAACTGGGTCCATTGTCATCATTGGAGTTTTAACATTCTCCTTTTCTACTTTACCACTGTCATAATAAAGCTGGTAACTTGTGTTTTTCTCGGCAAATTCAAATATTTGGCAGATAGTAAACAAGTGTCGCTGGATATGTGGATGTGGGTCAATACTAACTCCAAAGCATTCCCCCCCAAATGATATATAATGCATGTATATGTGTGTCTATTCAGTATATGGCCTCTGTTGCTGTATTGCATCCACATTTAGGGTTATTTAGAATACGATTATGACTTCTAAATGCCACCCTTTGCTGTATGTACCTGCTGGCTGGAGCAAAACAACACTTTAAGCATTTGTTTATATCAGTTTGACCTGATGACCTGTGTGTTGTGTCTGGCTGCTCATTTTGAGTAGCCCATGCTTGGTTTACAAGGGTCTCTGAGCCTCAAAACATGTCGCCCTACTCTATTAATTGAACACTTTTGAAGACATTTTTAAGAATTCAGTTGAGTAAATTTTACAAAATGGAAAACACCATTTCTTCAACCAAGAAGCTATTAAGTTTAATTGCTTATATGGTCATTGTGATTAAGTGGTGTTTCCCCTCCAGTTACTTAACTTTGCATTGACTCCTTGTGTGAATATGAAAAATAATGTGGAATAATAATGAACGCATTCTGGCCGTAGCAATATTGGTAAAAAGTACCTCCAGCTAAAAACTAAAGCTCCCTTAACAAAACAACCCTGTAATAAATTCTACCTGAATGAAGGCTATAGTGTTAGGCTCACTGAAACTGTTGAAGAGAGAAATTGATGGTCAGTCGGAAGATGTAGCTTGTGGTGCTTTTGAATTGTATTGCTTCATACTGAGAGGTGTTTATAATATTTTGTCTCCAGCATTTATATCTAAATCACTGTCTGCATATACAGTTAATTCAACAAAGAGCTTTTATATTTTTTGGTTGTAAAAAGTGTGAAAGTTAGATCCATAAGCTATGTTGTTCGTGGTTATGTTGTTTGAATATACTAAATTGAAATTGCAGTGGAAATATTTATCTTGTCAGTTTCCGTCAGTCATTTCGTCAGGCTCAACTAGGTGATGTATTTGGATCAGAGCTGCAATGATTAGACGATTAATTAGCTATTTTGATAATCAGCTAATCAATTTAGTCATTTTTAAGTAGGCATGCCAAATATTAGCTGGTTGCAGCAAGTAAAGTGTGAGGATTAAAGCCTTTTCTGTGTCATACATGATAGTAAACTGAATTTCCTTGGATTTTGGACTGTTGGTTGGACAAAACAAAACATTTTAAGAAGTCACATTGCTAAATTCTAGCATTTTTCATTGTATTTTGACATTTTATAGGCAAACCAATGAATCTTTAAGTTGAGAAAATAATGGCCAGATTAATGAATAATGAAAAGTCAGTAAGCTACAAAGCCAATTACTGTGGTTTCACTTTGAAACATGGCCGTACAAACATACGGATCATTTAGTTTGAGCTCAAAGAACCCCTTAAACTCTTGATTGACTCTTAAGGTACTTAAAATTAAGTTATGTAATGCTTACAGTATGTGAAATAACCCTCAAACCCTAAGACAACTTGTTTTTAGGGCTTACATGTAATGCAAATATTAATCAAATTCAGCACGCCATATCTGGTTATTTTGAAAAGTTTGGATTTAAAGCAAAGTAACAGGAAAAAGAGGGATCAGTATTTTCAATTCAGTTGTCACAGCAATGAGCGTCACCAAATTCTTCTTTTTTCTGCTTTGGAGGGTTCTTAAAGCTGTAACAAAGCTACTTTTTGTGTATTTTCTCTTGTCTTTAGAGTGGAGGCCACTGTTGTGTCGTGAGCTTGGTCAGTATTGTTGGAGCATGAGGAAGCCTGTGCCGCAGAAAGGTAACAAAGGATTGTTTCCATATGATAACTATATTTTTCCAGATATTTGTATAAACAGACATGTGTTCACAGTAGCTTGCAGGTTAAGCTAGAAGTATGACATATTTTTCCTGTGTAGGCAGATTGGTATATTATCCTATAATAGTCTTGTAATCTCGGACAATGTTTGGAGCAGTGATTGTGGCAGGTATTGCAAGGTATTGACTGATGAGAAAACCACCCGCAGATGAGAGCTTATTTTGGCTTTTCTGGCTCCTGCAGCTATAGAGTGGAAAGATGCCAGAAGGATCAAGCATGCCCGGAGTGGACGACCCTCGCGGGTGCCCTCACAGTACCAAGGTAAATAACCCACAGCAGCCAGCGATATATGAAGCAAGTTTTGTGCAATTCCAGTGGGTAACAACAGTGCCCAAGGGTTTGCCTCAGCATTGTGTCATTAATCATCGAGGTGAAGTTCGCCACAAATGTTGAAAGTGGATTTTTAGCCCCACGTAAGCCCCATTTAACCCCCTCGTTTTGTTGTCTTTCTTTTGGACTCACAAAACATTGCCTGGAAACTGATTATGACACTAATCAAACTTGAAAAACACTGTTGTAATATGAAAAGGATATGTTTGCAGGGCATTTCAGTTGGGAGAAATACCTGAAAGAAACGGGTGCCAACGCTGCACCTGCTTCCTGCTTCAGACAGGTGAGCAAGATTATGTGTTCTTGCAGAACATCCACTATTACCTGTCCACATTAAATCTATTGACAAGAATTTCACCTGTGATTATTTGACTACTGTTGTTACTTTGCTGCCACCTTCCCACTAACACTTGTTGATCTGTAGAGCCTCACACCTCCAGTTAATGAGTTCAAGGCGGGCATGAAGCTGGAGGCCCAGGATCCACGAAACACCACGTCCACCTGCATCGCAACAGTGGTTGGCTTGACAGGCTCACGGCTGCGCTTACGCTTAGATGGGTCTGACAACAAGAATGACTTCTGGCGCTTGGTGGACTCCTCAGAGATCCAGCCTATTGGCAACTGTGAGAAGAATGGAGGCATGCTGCAGCCACCACTCGGTAAAGATACTGATCTCACTCTACCTTTTCTTATTTTTACTTATTTTTATTTACTTTTACTTATGTTTATTTTCATTTTGTCCACTAGGTGTCAGTGACAGACTGCAAAGAGTGTCAGTGTGTCATGTTTATGCCTATATATAACTTCCTGACACAGCTTAGAAAGCCACATACCCAGGGTATTTCAGTAATGACCACCAATGGGAAAAGACACAAGCACTCCCTGTCTGCCTATTTGGACTGTTACAACAAAGTATTGTTGATAGTGTTTGTCACTGTGCTCATCACACAACCTTTAGATGTTTAAGCTGTAGTGAGTAGTTACAACAATTGTGCTCTCCCTCAGGTTTTCGTCTCAATGCGTCCTCTTGGCCAATGTTCCTTTTGAAAACACTTAATGGAGCTGAGATGGCACCGTCTCGCATATTTCACAAGGTACCTGTACAAGGCTCACAAGCTCAACACACATATGCACACTCTAAAAACTGGTTGTTTAGTCACTAATTCATAATGTATACTAGAGGAACCCTTGATGTTTCACTGATGTCTTTTACAGTCCCACAAAGGATAACTAATTGTCAAAGTGGTTAGCAATGTAAGAATCAGCAAGCAAAAATTCATTATTTGGTTGCTTTTACTGAACTCCCCCTAATACATGCTCAGATATTAACACTTCAACTTCCATACCTGACCCCCTTTTTTCTCTCTCCATGTTCCCCAGCAGGAGCCTCCAGCCCCAGAGCAGAATTCCTTCCAGGTGGGCATGAAGCTGGAAGCGGTGGACCGTAAAAATCCCCACTTCATCTGCCCGGCCACAGTGGGTGCACTGCGTGGAGTCGAGGTGCTGGTCACCTTTGATGGCTGGAGAGGAGCTTTTGACTACTACTGCCGCTATGACTCGCGTGACATCTTCCCTGTTGGCTGGTGCGCCCTCACTGGAGACAACCTGCAGCCGCCTGGGACCAAAGGTCTGAGTCTAAACAGTGGGTGGGAAGTTTTACTGTTTACTGTTATACTGTTTGTTTTGGGGGGGGGGGGGGTTTCCAAGTGTCTGTTCACCCAAATTAGAAAAAACAGGTATTTCTCATTTACATCTAGTGGTTTTGACCTTGCAGATAATTTTGGTTTCTTTGCCCATGTCTCTTAAGATTTCTGTCTCTATGTCAGTACAGTGGAGGAACATTTTTTGTGCTCAATACATTGCAGGAAAAAAAAAAAACTACATGAAAAAGTTAAAAACGCCAGTGTCTCTGTTACGAAACTATGAACACACTGTCCCCAGTACGTTGTTTCTGGATAGACAAAATACTGTTTATTTATTTCTGTTTTTATATTTACTGTTTCAACACCATAAGCAACACAAAGTAAATTCTGTTCACCTCTTCTGTTTTGGCACGGAGGCAGAAATCTCAGACATGATATCTCAGCATATGAAACTAAATGCATCTGCATGGACTGATACCAGTAGAGGGAAGTGAGCTTTTTGGAATTTGGGTGAATCCTTTAACAACTATATAGGAACATTATATTGCTTTTTAATTAATACATTTACCATACAGGGGGTGGTCACATATGTTTATATGTTTGCTCATTTAGGGTATTCAGACCCCTTCACTTTTTTCAGTTTGTTACATTGCAGCCTTATGCTAAAATTATTAGAATGTATTTTTTCCCCTCATCAATCTATACTATATATACCCTATGATGACAGTGAAAACAAATTTATTGAAAAGGAAAACTGAAATATCACATTGACACACATATTCAGACCCTTTGATATGACACTTGAAATGTATTTCAGGTGCCTTTAGTTTCTCTTGATCATCTTTAAGATGGTTCTACACCTTGATTTGAGTCCACCTGTGGTAAATTCAGTTGATTGGACATGACTTGGAGGCACACACCTTTGTATAAGGTCTAACAGCTGACAATCCTTATCAGAGTAAAAACCATGAGGTCAAAGCAACTTCCTGCAGAGCTCAGGGACAGGATTGTGTCAAGGCACAGATCTGGTGAAGGCTACAAAATAAATTATAGTGCGTTGAAGGTTCTCAAAAGGTCAATGGCCTCCATAATTCTTAAATGGAAATAATTTGGAACAACCAGGACTCTTTCTAGAGCTGGCTGCCTGGTCAAACTGAGCAACTGGGGCAGAAGGACCTTGAAAAGAGAGGTGAGGTGACCATGAACTGGAGCGTCATTCTGGCTGAGCTACAGAGGTCCTGTGTGGAGATGGCAGAATCTTCCAGAAGGACAACCATCAGTGCGACACTCCCCCGATCTGGGCAGAGTGTGCAGATGGAGACCTCTCCTCAGTGAAAGACACAGGAAAGCCCACTTGAAGTTTGCAAAAAAACACTTAAAGGACCCTCAGACAAGATTATTTGGTCTGATGAAACCAAGATTAAACTGTGTTGGCCTCAAAGAAACATGTCTGGAGGAAACCAGGCATGACTCATCACCTGCTGATGAGGGACTGGGAAACTGGTCAGGGAAAGCTGGACAGAGAAAGATAAGATAAGATATTCCTTTTATTAGTCCCACAATGGGGAAATGTGCAGTGTTACAGCAGCAAGTGGACAGTAAAAATAGAAGAGCATCAGTAAGAAAGAATAAAGAACAATAAATAAGAACGAAAAACAATAACAATAACATTATAACAATAATTGTACAGTCTGACAGCTGCAGGGAGGAAGGACCTGCTACATCACTCCTTCACACATTTTGGTCAGCTGCGATTTCTGCTGCCCCAGCAGACCACCCCATAGAAGATGGCTGATGCCACCACAGTGTCAAAAAAAGGTCTTCAGGAGTTCCCCCTGCACTCCTGAAGACCTTCTCTCCTGAGCAGGTAGAGTCTGCTCTGGCCTTTCTTTTAAAGTGCAATGGTGTTATCTGACCAGTCCAGTTTATTGTTCAGGTGAACACCCAGGTACTTGTAAGATGTCACCATCTCAATCCATTCCCTGGATGTTCACAGGTGTTGGAGGGGAGTGTGTACAGAAATACCCTTAATGAAAACCTAAACACACAGCCATGGCAATTGTAGGAGTGGCTTACCCAAGAAGAAGACTCAAGGCTATAGTCACTGCCAAAGGTATTTCAGCTTCAACATGCAAGTACCATGAAGAAGGTCTGAATTCTTACGTCAATGTAAAAAAAAACAGTTTTGTTCCTTTTTAATAAATTTGCAAAAAAAAACATTTATAAGCATTTTTTGTCATTATGGGGTATTGAGTGTAGACTGAGAGGGGGGAAATTATTCAGATGATTTTAGCATAAGGTTTACAATAAAATGTGAAAATAGTGAAGGGGTCTGAGTACTTTGCGAATGCACTGTATACTTAAAATGTAATAATTAAGTTGTACACATACAGTTAATTTAAAACAATTCTCAACAAAAAAGCAAACACAAGCTTCAAAAAGGATGAACCTGTTTCATCAACACTTCATCGATATATATCTATCTGGAGTTTTACTGTTATGTCTTTGGGGCATGTATTTGTTCGGCTTTGTGCATCATGGTTTGTGGTGTGATGGTGAGCACTGTCTGCCTGAAGGCATCTTTAGCAACAGTTGATTAAGGCATTGGCACAAGTTTGGTATTTTTAATCCCTGATAATTTCAAATGAACGGCAGATGAACATGTTGTTTTGAGTTGTCTTTCATTATCCAATGACATCCAGTTCAGTTTGTGATGTTAAAGAGTTAAAGTAGGGAATACAAGGGTTGTCAGCCACAAGGTCAGCTGTACTCATCTGTTAGAATTCACAGTGTTTGAAGGAGTGGAAAAGGAAGGAGGGAAATGGGGAGGCAGGACATGTCTTTGTAGCCTGCTAGTGTTTTTATGAAGGCCTGGCACTTGCCCAGTTGGCAGAGTTGGAAGGGCCATGACGTGGTTGAAACGAGCCTGGATGCCCCTCTAAAGGCCTCTTGTTGGCACCCTGGCCGACTGAGGTTCTGATTAGACACATCGGAGAGAATTGAGTTAAGAGCGGGGGGCACAAACCAGGAGAAAAGAAAGACATATGCTGGGAAAGTTGGACTGTTTACATTGTCGGCAGATGGTGGGAGGAGAGAAGAAGAGAAGGGAGGAAAAAGAAAGAAGGGAGGAGCGACGCAAAGGAAGAGTGGGAGAGGAGGACAGGGCAGGAGGAGAGGGTGAATCTGAGGACAGCTGCACAGACAACCAGTCACTTTTTGACTTTCGTTTGGGCAAGAGAGAGGTAAGTTAAGATGAATCAAATTACAAAAATGCATTCGGGGTGATAGATTAAAAGCTCTTTAGAAGTTATCTTCCTGTAATATGAAGCCGGCAGTGGTGGCTTTGTGAACTCAATGAACTCAGTGCACTCAGGGGAGAGGGGAAAAAAACAAGAGTTTGCTTGTTACACGACTGTTTGGATGTATTTATAAGAGTTGCTGTTGATCAATGAACAACATAACCTAGAGCTCTTTAAACCTTTTAAACATATTATCTTGGAATCATTAAATCTGTGAGGATCAATCTGGTGTCTTGTTTTTCTTCTCAGCTTCATAGTGGCTTCTCTATAAAATGTACCAGTAGCCTGCAGAGCGAGCTTTGCATTGATTGGTGTGCCCGTGTGAAAGTGTGTTTAATAAATACAACCCCATGGGCAAAGACCTGTGTTAATGAATGTGGCCGCTCCTCTCGTAAATCTGTCCTGAGTTGATCCAGGATGAATACCAGCGCATTTAAGTGTGTGTGTGTGTGTGTGTGTGTGTGTGTGTGTGTGTGTGTGTGTGTGTGTGTGTGTGTGTGTGTGTGTGTGTGTGTGTGTGTGTGTGTGTGTGTGTGTGTGTGTGTGTGTGTGTGTGTGTGTGTGTGTGTGTGTAGGTTTGTAGGTTTGTGTGTGTAGGTTTGTGTGTGTAGGTTTGTGTGTGTAGGTTTGTGTGTGTAGGTTTGTGTGTGTAGGCTTGCAGGTGCATATAAGGTCAGCTATCTTGGCTTATACTGTGTTTTTTTTCACTGTGGTTGTTTTTTGTTGAAGTTTTTCCAGCTGTGTTGGTTTATATAAAGCACACAGCTTATTTGGTTGCTTTTATCTGTTTAATATACACCCTCTCTTAATGATTTCACCATGTGCCTGTTCCCTCATGTTGCTTCCCATCAAGAAAGGCATAGTGTGTGCTCATTGGTGGACGTTTGAGAGATTAATTTAAATAATGTCCTCACTGCTGTCAGCAGCTTGCTTCTTTATTAGGTGTTTGTTTGCCTTTTAAGGTGTTCACAAATGTCTTTTAAATCTTGCCAACAGGGACTTGGAAGTTAAACCAACGAAAAACGTCACTTCTTTTAAAACAGCTCTCCGTTTTTCCTTTGCTTCTCCGTCAACTTCTGTTGGCTGGTATGGATCACAGTTTATGCAGTTAATCAAGCTAAGATTTTTCAGACTTCATGATACAGTACTTTCATATGTTGTTGCTTGTCCCCCATATACCCACCATAAGTATCATGTCCATTTAACTGACAAGAAAAAATATAAATATATTAGTGTTTATACCTCAAACATTCCAGTAAAAAGCTCTTCAAGCCAAATCCGGAAAGTTAAAGAGTCAGTCAACCCAAGTTATGAAAAAACATATTTTCTCACTTTGCTCTAGTATTATGTGGTCATGCAGATAGTTTTGGTTTTATTAATCAGATTCTGAAATATCCATCTTTGAAATTTCTGCAGCCTCAACAGTTGAATGGAAGTACATGTAATATTGTTTGTGGTACTCACAAAACTTAAACATTAAGCAAAGGGGTGAATGTGAGCAGTCTTGTGAAGCAAACTGCCACACACACTTCTAGATATAACCTCTCTCTACCTGTTTGTTCTCTCAGTGTGAAGCACACTACACTCTGAGTGAAGTAGTGTTGTGTCCTCCGTGTTATTACAGAGAAAGAAAAGCTGTTTGACTGCTGAGACTCTTTGACCTCTGCTGTTGTGCTGTTGTGAGAAATATAAGCTCAGGTGTTATGAACAGTCCAAATGCAGCTCTGCACCGAACAAACTGAAGGATTTTTTTATTATTATAATTAAAAAATCTTGCAGAAGGGAGGTGGTAGGTTAATTTGTTATTCAGCATTTGAGCAAAGTATTTATAGGAGAAGTGAGGTAATGGTAAAACCTGATAAGCCACGTGTGTGTGTGTGTGTGTGTGTGTGTGTGTGTGTGTGTGTGTGTGTGTGTGTGTGAGAGAGTGTGAACTTAGTCAGGCTCATCACTCATTCTACTGTATTTGATAAGATACAATAATGAATGTGAATAAATGCTGAGACTTAATTTTTTCTTTTTATCCCGCTGCTTTTCACTCAACGTTCCTTTCTTGTGTGTCTGTTTGTCTATCTTTGCCCACACAGTAGTGTTGCCTAAGAGCCTTGGAGCATTGACAGACGGTAGTGTGGAGAGCCCAGCCATGCACTCTGCCCCCACGGTGGGCAGGCCTCCGGTTCAGAGAGGACGTAAGCCTGGCCGCAGGAAAACCAAGGTGACGGTGCCCTGGAGTCAGAAGGGATCAGCGTTGGGACCACAGAGCATCCAGCCAGGCAAAGCTCTGGAGCCCATCAAGATCCCCAAGAAACGTGGGCCCAAGCCTGGCAGTAAGGTAGGCCTGATGTTGTTACAGATACCAGGGACAGACCCTCAGTGACCTAATAGTGTCAAGGTCTCAGTTAAAATCTCATGTTGTAAGTAACTGCCCATGACTGAATGTCTTAAAATGGCCCGATGTTTCTGTCATTTGTAACACAGGGCATTTCTGATGAGCAACAATGCTCAAGTTGTTTCACAATGACAGCCTTGGTTACATGTAAACATTTTTGACCATATGTCACACTTTGTTTTCTGCTGGAGGGAGCGTTACTACTGTAGAGTCTCACAGCATGAAGAGTTAGCCCTACTTGACTCTGTCTCCTTTGCTCTTTTTTGCAGCTGGGCTGGGCAAAGAGAACTGGCTGGCTGGAAGAAGCCATGGCTGGCCCAGGACGGCCAGTGACAGGCCCAGGGCGGCCAGTGACAGGCCCAGGGCGACCCAGAGGCAGACTGCCTGCCAACTGGGCACAGAGGATAGCTTTGCAGCAGGCTCAGACTCAGGCAGAACCTATTAAGATCCCTAAGAAAAGAGGGCCCAAGCCTGGCAGCAAGGTAGCATCCACTGCGTACACATGATCACAGACTTCATGTCATAATGTCGTTGTTGTCACTTCCCTTACCAGTTAGACTAGACAGCACGCACCTGAGTTAACATGGCAACTACTATATTTCAGATTACTGTCAAATTGAAAAGAATGCTTTGTTTTGTCATGTGTAATATGGGGTTAAAATTCATAAATGAATGTCATGCTGTTTGTTGGTGCTCTGAAAGTAAGGCGGATTGAGCTTGTTTTCCATTTCAAAGGCATCTACAGTTATTAAAGCACAGTGGTTGTCCATAACAAACGTTGGCAGCTCAAAGCCACTCATCAGGCCCCAATAATGTATTGAAGAGAGATACTTGGCAGAGTCATGAATTTCGCCTTTGATCTTTGCTTTGTTTTCCACCATGTTACACCTTGTTATATTTACAGGAAAATACCTGGTTTTGTTGGCTTAAATATAAAAATGATAAATGCCGGCAACAAATGAGCAATATTTGTATTAACTGTTTTCATCAAAGGTACTGATGGTAATGAACCATATATACAAATGCTTCAAATGTCTTTACATATGTTTGTATCCAGAGAAAACCACGCGTGGTACCTAATCCCGTCCCCACGTCTCCCACCAGCAGCACCCCAGAGCCCGACACCAGCACTGTGCCTCTGGACAACGCCACCATCCCAAACTCAGCACTACAGGCTCCCACAGGTACGTGATATCCACAGATCTGGATATTATTGACTCTGTGGTGCAGAGATATTGAAAACCCCTGTTAAATCAGCAAAATGGTTTTTAATTTTTTTTTATGAGATTTAAGAATATCCTTAATAATTGATTCATCTGTTTTGTTGTTTTGTCCCATAGTTTGTGTGTACCTAAACAAGTACGGCAAGGTGGGGCCCCATTTGGACCAACGGCGAATCCAGCAGCTCCCGGACCACTTTGGGCCAGGCCGGGCCTCTTCGGTGCTTCAGCAGTGCGTCCAGGCGTGTGTGGACTCTGCCCACAACCAGGCCACAGTCTTCTCCTGCCTCAAGTCTGGCCAAGGCGGTGAAGTCATTTCAGGTGGGGATTACATCATTGGAGAAGGAATATGATTTCTGTGTATACCTTTTTGAAAGTCCTCACTAAAGAGAAATGTAAGCAGCTTACTTAGTTGTATTTTCCATGTTTATTGTGGCATGTAGACATCTTTATTCAATTATCTTGAATTGAAGTGGAGTGGTTGTGAAACAAGCAACAAAACACTGCTGCACATTGAGCATAGATATATGATATTATTGGAAAACAAATATATTGCCTATTAATTATGTTGTAAATGAGACATAACAAGTGAACATTGTGCTTTTATTAACCATGGAAAACAAAAGAGTGCACACTTCATTAAGCAGCATTTGAACCTCTGACCTTTCCTCCCTGTGTCTTTTGCAGCTTACTTTGACCAGCAGCATCACACCTTGACCCTGCCCACAGTCAGTAGTGTCACCTACGTCCTCCGCTTCCTGGAAAAACTCTGCCACAACCTTCACTGCGATCCTCTGTTTGGCAGCCAGCCTGTCGCCAGAGGTGGCGTGCACTACGACAGTCACACGTACACTACAGGTCAGTGCTGTTGATCTCATAGAGTGATTTCACACTTTCATACAAATACACCCTGATAATTATCAGGAGGATTTGATACAGTGTTTGCTGTATTTAAATGTTGTATTTCAGTCACAGCAATGAATGAGTGAATAGTTTTGTTTTGGTTTCTCATCATTTACATGATCCACGCCTCATGGAATTATTCAGACTTGTTAACTGCAACAACAAACCAAACATTCTGGTATGTTAACCCACCATTATTTAACAGCACAATACATTAATACCAACCAAACATAAACATAACTTTCCAACAAATGACGCTCCAGGAGTTATTCCATAATGGAGACAAATTTACAAATCCAAACAAAACCAAATCTACATATGCGTCCATTAGTGCAACACTGAATATTTGATCCAATTTATATCCCAATAGTCTGCAATACATATAAAATTGAGAATGAGGAATTTATCGATCATATTTTTTGCCTCATATCACATGCTTTAGATATATATTCAGAAAATACAAAAAGGCATTCAATTAAAGCTCCTTTCTCAGTTCCTATGAAATCTAAATCAACTGCACTTTTTAACATAACCCTATCAACTGGGCTACCTGCAAACCCCAGATCTCACAGGTGCTTCATCCTATTATTCAATTTTTTTGTGACTTGTCATATAATGGCTTTCTGTTTCAGATTTAATCCATGCTTTTAAAAAAACAAAACAAAACAAAATAATGTTTTGGGGTCTAGGGAATCCCAGTCAAAAGCACCCAATTCGGCCTCTGCCGTTTTAATAGATGGAACAACTTATTGAATTCATGTTTGCCATGGGTCCTAACTCTGTCAGTCATTTAAAGGCTTTGTGGAAAGATTGTACTTTGGATAAAAGCTGCAAGAAGAAACATTGCAAAGAAGAAAAGTATACATTTTAGTTTTACATAATCCTCAAATTAACTTTCCTAAAATAATAATATTCTGTTTTTTTCCACATAACATTAATTAACATTAATAATGTTTTGAAAAGAAATAAGTTATAATTTTGCTATGATGGTTGTTTTTTTACAGTATTTTATTCATGGGGTCTCTAGGTACCCCAAGAATGCCCCTGACTTGTTCTTTTTTGTATGTGGTGTATTTCAGCAAAATAAAATCTTATAGGCTTGTCATAACTATTTTTGTTGAATGATATATTGTCCCAGAAATGATTAAGATAAACAATATTATTGTAATTTAAAAACGTTTTATACCACAGTTGCAGTCAACATGCTAATTCCAGTTCAAATACCATAGTTACCTATTTTGGAGGTGCCAGGACCTCTACAATCACATTATTCAATTACACCATACATGCAGCCCACATGTATAGCCCATCCACCCCTAGCATATGTTCACTAGTGAGAGTGAAGAGTTTTGAGAGAGTCTAGAAATGTCAGAAGCCATTCTGTTAAAAAGTTCCTTTTCTGTTTGCCTTTAAAAAAGAAAACAAAAACAAATTCACAACTCCCACCGCAGCAACACTTGGGAGACACTCAGGAGTCAGACATTCCTCTGTTCTCTATTAAGTGGCGGCTGATATTGTCACCATTATGTGAATACCTGGTCCACCTTAAGTGAGCCTAGTCAGGTTAAGATAATCCAGTGTTGCTAACTTTGAGGCTAACCGCCTTCACTTTAATCGAGAGGTGGCAAGCAAGATACTGGACTCGGCTTGGGTCTTGAGGAGTTGTAGCATTTATTCACTGACAAATAGCCTCAACTGTACTCACACTGCACTGCTACGTTCACAGCTATACTGCTAACTTCATACTCTGCTGCTGCTCTAGTTGCCAGCGCCAACCTCACCGTCACCCACTCACTCACTCTCTCTCTCTGTTTCTCAACTGCACAGTCGCTACACACAGGTGGTGACATTCTTAAGCAAACAAACAAGCATACACACAATGGAAGATACTGAAGTCAGCAAAAATGATCAAGGTCATGTCAATATATTGCACAATAAGACGATAACATATTGGTGACAGGCCTAATGTCTTATTCATGGAGATTGTGGCAGTGGAATTCTAACAAACAAGTTTTATAAGTGCTCAGGGGATATACATCATGTGCCTTTTCTGAATAAATCTACAATATGTTTACTTGTTTTACTGTGGGAAACATCCATTTCTGACGACAGAGTTTAGAGTTCTTGGGAACAAGATAAATAAAGCACAATGCATTAATTACCAGCTGTACAGTCATTTAATAGCATACTGACAGCCAAATGCTTTATCTGGATGGAGGAAAAAACCTTGCATGAAATATGTCAGGCTGTTCATTGCCATGCCGATTGTTTGTTGTAAATGTCGTAGATCACCTCCTATTGTTCGCAAGTCAAAACCCTTTAATGTGATTGCGCAGAACATTATTGTGCTATTACAATGGAGGTTGGCTGAGAGAGCGTGTTGTTGCAGATGCTGCTCTAGATTCTTAAAATACAAGAATTAATTAATGATTACAGTGAAAACATGACACTTTAAATAGAATACACTGACACAAACCAAATTGTGTTTTTAAAAAATGGCTTGACAGGTTTTTTGAGTTTGCTGTTTTTCCCCATCTTTAAAAGCTCCAGGTATGTCTGACCCAGCGATTCACAGAACTGTTTAGCCTCTAGCTACATGAACTGGTATTCTTTCCTCCCTATGTGCTGCTTTTAGATAGAAGAAGTTTTGGAGATAACCTGACGACAGGCCCGGGCCGAGGCACTAAGCGGTTCCTCCAGGAGTCCTATAACAGTCCCCTGCCTCAGAAACTGGCCAAAATCCCCCGACACTCCAATGATGGTACATTAACTTTGTGGTTTTCATTATTATTTTTTCAGCAGTGAAAACAACCCCTCATATCCCTGTGTTTCCGTAAGTTGTATAAAGGCATTCTTATTTTCTGCTTTTTAATATTTAAACAGAGTTGAAGAAATTAATAACAATAATGCTTTTGATGTCGTAAGTGTTCAGAAGAAACAATATGGGAGGTATGAATGTCTCGTTTGTGAAATGCCATGGCTTAATGCTTTTATGTCTTCTGTGAGTAAAAAAATGGTTGGTAAATGAAAGAATTTCACTGATTAAACAAGCCTTCCACTCATGTATATAGTATTCATAAACAGTGGCTCTCAACTCTAATGCTGCACCACATTTTATGTAAGACATTTAATTCCAAGAAGTTCAATAGTCGTAGTGGTTAAGTTAATATGATCATATAAAAGAGGTGGTAAAACACAAGAAGCTCTTGGCTTAGGAGTTAGTGAAAGTACGTTGCTTGGCCAAGAGATTAATCATTTAATCATCTTTCAATTTCCTCAGATTATAATTAAATTAATGGAGAATCAGAGCTTTATAAAAGGGTTTTATCCCCCTTAAACGTTCTACTATCATACTAATCAAAAGGGTTACATTGTGAAATACTTCATGAGAATAAGCGAGCTATTTGCATTCCTTTTGTAATGCTTCTTTACATTCAGCATTTTAATTATATTTAATATGATGTATCTTTTTAGGTCAGTGGCCACTTCAGGGATTGTTAAGTATTTACATCTATTTATAGTTATTTATCTCACTGCTGTCTCTGTTGTCCTCAGGAGAGTCCTTCATGGAGAACAACGTTGCTGCATCAGAGCACTTAAAGAAGAGCCCTCTATCCCCAAACTGCACAGGCCAAACAGCTGGGCTAAGGTCTCCCTCCAAGCTGCTGCATCATAACAACTCCACAGGTTGGAAGAGACACACACAGGAAACATATGTGTCGTCTAACAAGTTTACACAGCGATTTGATTGTGTTTTGAAAAAGAAGCCTCTTAATTTTACTGTGCATAGGGTTTGACTGATTGAGTGTAGTTTTTGGTTGTTTGTTTCATATCATTAAAAATGGTAAATAAATTAATGTATATAGAAGTCTGTTTCCCACAAGAATCAGGATGAAACGGCTTTTTCAAAGACAGGCAATTGGATTTTTAAAATTGGGTTACTTGCTGTGAAAGAGGATGAAACAGGTTTTAAAGCTCCGTCATTTCTGAAAACAACAGCACTAACTGATAGTTGAAACTAAATTTGAATGGCTAAAGATCGGCCCATGCACAAAGCAAAGGAAAGCTCTGACTTCTGTAATTGAATCAACATGTATTTCTAATAATAATATTTTGGCATAGCAATGTAAAGTGTATGATGGGGAAAACTGCTGTGACATGAACAGTTGAGGTAAATAACCTCATGAATGACCTGAATGTCTTCATAGATGTACTATATGTGCTTGTGCTCCTTCAGGTTCGGGCAGTTTTCGGGAGAGCCCCAGGCCCAGTGGTCAGGACCCCAACCTGTGGACAGTAGAGGATGTCATGCAGTATATCAGAGACATCGACCCAGTGCTGGCACCACATGCTGACCTTTTCAGAAAACATGTATGTATACTCTCATAATGATAAAGAGAATTCTGGCTTATAATAAAATATTAAACTATTCTTCTCTGCAATTGATGTATACTTTCTGCAAATAGACTTTTTTAAAAATATTTCACTACTATACATCATCTTTTATTTAGTACATCTGTTACTTTTATACACTTACTGGGCAGGGCTCTCTCAATTCTCCCTGTCCTCTGTTACAGGAGATTGATGGGAAAGCACTCCTCTTGCTGCGTAGCGACATGATGATGAAATACATGGGCTTGAAGCTCGGTCCAGCCCTTAAACTCACCTTTCACATCGACAAGCTCAAACGGGCCTGAGGAGGTCAGCTGACCAGCCACAACCTTCCAAAGGACTAAATTCCAACCCCTGCCTCCCTGTTCTAGGATCAGTATATAATGCACTGCATATTGAACATATACTGACCATTACATGTAGCAACTTCCATCAAATCACCATATCCGGTATTACATACCCCTGTCCTGACCTCATCCAATGAGGAATGTTTATTTTGTGTAGCACAATCCAGCCCTAAGGCAGCATGGGATACGTAGGATCACCCACTTGTCCGTCATCTGTTTTGCATTTCAGTATAACTTGAAGAGTCATATGTGGCCATTTCAACTGTAGAAGGCTTTTTTGGCCTGCTTTTATTATGTTACATTTATTCTGTACATTTCATATTTTGTACTTCATGAATATATGGACTTGTATTTTTGCCTTTTTGAACGGTTTGTGTCAGATATGCTAAAAGAAAGAAAACCCTAAAAGAATAAAGGATATCACTACATTCATTCCAATAGTTGGGAATGCTTCTAATAAACGTCTCAGTTTGAGGCAGGATTTTGAAACTGCGAGAATATTGATCATGGGGGGAAAAATCATGTTTTATGAAAGGACAACAAAACATTTATTCTTAAAATACTGCCATGAGGAAATCTGTTTTTTTCTCTTATTCTGAATGTTGTTTACAATGCCTTGTCTTGTCTTTGTTATTTGTACTTTTTTAATTTTTTATACTATATTATTAGAGTTCCTACATGGAGAGCCCTATCATACTTAACATTGTTCAATAAATATATAATAATTAAACTGTTTTGTTTGGGGGGTTTTTATAGTTTTTTCTTCTACAATGTTAGATTTTGCACTTATTTGTGATTACATCATGTTTACACTTCTGTGTTGCTACATCAATCAATGTATTCACTTGAAAATAGGAAGACACCAAGGCATTCATCTTGGAAAAAAATAAAATGCCTTTATTTTAAGGGCAGGACATGTTAAAAACTGTACTTCTACGCATTTCGGCTAAGAAGCCTTCGTCAGGAAGTGAGCCTTCACTTATTTGAAATAGGATCATATTTTCCTGAGCTTTTCATATAAAGACTCATATACAACATGCGTGAAAAGGTATATCTTTTAAAAATAATTTTGGTTTTAAAATGTGCATATTACTTGCATTATCAGTATGCATTCAGATTTTTATTTTAAAGAGTTCATTTGGTTTCATTCAGTGTTTTTCTAGTGACAGAGGTCCACCTACAGGGGGCAGCACAGCCCTTTTTGGCCTTTTCACAGTCAAGTCTCCTTGGTGTTTCTCCTTGGGACTCACTAACATGCACTGCCATGGGTGGCCATATCTCCATCTGGTAGACTCAGCATGATAATCTCATATGATATTATACAATGAGAAAACTACTTCATATGATTGGTTTTTGTTTTGTTGCTGCATGATCATTATTTCTGCTCTATGGCCATGTAGTCAGTTTATTTACCTTCCATTATTTAAAGACCCTCTTTTTATGCTTATGTGAGCCAATTGTCTGTGCTTTTTCTGGTAAATATATATCATTATTTCTGTCAGTACATGAGTGGGCTATTAGGCCTGTGGGTGAAAATGACTTGTGTCTACTGAAGCAACTTGGTACAAGACAAGAAAATCTAACCACATCCTCCCAGTGACAACAGGAAAACATATGATGTAGGGTTGAAAACAGTGACCAAACCCACTGATTCTTACTGACATGGATGAGAATGAATGCATGTCTCTGTGTGTGAGCATATGACACATACGCACAATCTGTGCTGTGTTTGTGTGTTATACTCGGGCACATGTGACAAGCTCAGAGCTCGTGGCTGATGCCTGTGCTTGTTGATGTGTAATAGTAGCCAAAGTGTTGTGCATGAAACCGGTGCTATTTATAGAAATAACAGCTCCTTGTGCTGCATATTGTGTTTGTAAAACGAGTTTTCACTTTAGCTCCAAACACTACAGTGGGAGTTTTATTAGGTGCCATTCTTGTTTTGCTGGTATAACAGCAGACAAAGGTCTTTGAGTATTAAAGTGAATATCAAACAGCACTGGCCGGGTCATCTGGGAATATATAAGCATGACAGATTATCTGTATTGTCATGACACACAGTGGTATTAGATACTTTGGGGAAAATCCTGACTTGATATTTACCAACAGTTCTATGCAGAGCTCGTGACTCATCCAATACTGTCTTTGCCCCAACAGTCATACACCATATAAACAGTTTCAATATGTTTGAAAGGAAGTTTTGTGGGCTTGCAGAATAACTGTGAGTAGAAGGGGGAAAACGACTTTTTCAGATCTTTGCTTCAGGTGTAATGTTGTGGTATTGAAGTGCCATATTCTCTGCAGAGCCAGCCTGGCATGTACTCTCTACAAGTGTGGGCACAGTTAGAGAGAAAAAAAGAAAAGAAAAAAGTGCTCAGTCCACAACCTTCTTCTTTGGTTGATACCAGAATTCCCAACATGCCTTTGCCTGTCAGTTGAGGTACTTTTAGTCAGGGTGAGGGTCCTTAGATCCTAGCGTGCCTGAGAAGCCCTGAGGCATCGTTTATAAAAATATATACTTGTATTTCTTTGTCAGGTTGATCATTTTTTCAGACTGTGCAGATTCCTTGCTCATAATGCATTAAATTGGCTTTGCAGTGAGTAAACATCTCAATATAGGACACTTCTGTCTGTAATTGGTCAGTTGTTGTTGAACAAAACTGTACTACATGTTATATTACCAAATATTGACAGATTATAGAAAATGCTATCACACCTCAGACAAATTATGACATTTTAGGGAAGTGGGGTCTGTAATACATGACACTGCCTCCCATGTTCACCTACAACTGTTTCTAACATCATATTTGATTTCACCAGCTTCCACAAATGAAGCCACTTGCTTCTCTCCTGTGATTTTTGATTGGGAGATAATATCTGCTAAGAACTTTTCTCTTGACAACCCCTCACCCTGTCTGGCCCCTGCCTACAGATGGTTGGGCCAGCTAATGGCAGGATTTTCCTAAAAGGAAAATGTTGGTCATGCGGCAGCGTGGGTATCTATCCATGGGTATCTATCCATAAATCCAAAAAAAAAGGCTTGGATCACACATGAACAAAGAAAATAAAACACAAAAAGCACAAGTGTAACAAATGCATGGGTGTAAATTACTCACTAACATAATCAAAACGCAGATGTGGACATGATTTTCCTTGGCATTAATACATCGTCTTTTAGAATATATAGAGATTTCATCAGCAGGATAACACTTGTAAAGCCTGACAAGAACTGCCTCTTGTATTAATTCCACCCCCAGCCTATAGCCTGTTACTCTGTCTTTAGTAGCATGTGCTTGCCACTGTCACCAGATTAGCACGCAGGCTTAAAGCCCTGCTCACAAAGACATGGTGTACAGAACATAGCCTGTGCTAATACCATTTTCCTCCATTCTAACCTACAAACCTGTAACTCTTCAGGGCTGGCCTGTATAATTTCCCTGCTCACAATAAATGGGCCCGAGTCAAATAAAACAGCAAGTGCATGAGGTAAATATAATGACGAATTCCAAAATACAATGCAATACAAGAAAAAGCCCTCGAGCAAATACCAGATTTGTGAGGTGTATAGCGTTCAATCTGTGTTGAACCCTGTGTTCAGTTGATACAACTCTACATTATTTTGTACAGTGTAAAAACAACACCACCTTTGTTCAATTATCACCTCACTGATGGTGTCAACAGAAATTTCCCATTTTGAGCCTCAAAAATTATTTGTAGGGCTTTTGTTTTGGGCATTATTACATAGCACAAGTGTTCCTGTTTTTGTGTCAAATCCCTGTTGAATGTTAGTATTTTTTTTTTTAATAATCTGCTTGGCAGGTTTTGACACATCAGTGTGCCGAGTGCCGAACAATGAAAGTGTTTTTGAAAGGTAATTTAATCTTCATTCAAAATGAATTGCCAATGATGATGACAAAAAACTAACAAATAATAAAAAAGAAATATACTAAAAACACTTTAACAAGTGATTTTACCAAAACTGCTCTATTGGATTTGTGCTTACACTAAGGTTAACTTTCTGCCACTATTGCGAAACTGCACCTCAGCTCAGTTTGGCTCTTACTGTGTAAATCACACAATCCTTAAATATTTACCACCTTTAGACATTGTTGGGACACCACGATGTATTTGAGCCGGCTCAACGGAGAAGTGTCAGCTGTGTGCAGGAAAATAAATTATTTACATCCCCTCCCTTTACTTCAAAGAGCTGGCAAACCATTCAACCCCAGATTTGGGGAGGGGGGTCAGAGGAGGAGTTGCTAGTTACTAGGCAACCTCTGTGTCACCTGCCCCGACATGCCAAAATCAGCCACTTACCTCTGCATGCACAAGGTACATGGCTGCATTTAAAAGGCTCCTCAGCAGGACTCATGGAAAACAAAACAATTACTGAGACACAGCTAAACTATGTGGCTCCAAGAAAGAAAGTGTGATGGGATTATATTGCTTTTTCCCTCATGTGGGAAAGAGAAAGGGTTGTGTTGCTTAGAAGTCGCTGAGCTTTACTAAAAGCCCAGGAGCAAAATCCAACAATGCAACAACTGATGTTTTCCACAGAGGGCCTGTTGCATTGAAATATCTGTGATTTTTTAGCTTTTTATGAGGAGAACCTGAAGTTGGGGGAGGGAAGAGCAGTGTCCAATAAGACTGCGTGTCAAGTAGAGCTAGAAGGTGACTGCTCAGCTATGAAATCAGGAAGTTTGGTTTGAGCAACATGTCCACTGAATGAACTCTGCCCTGAGGGATCTGCTGTTTATTTACCCCCTGCCAGCACACAAACACATTCATACACCAGCACCACACACACACATACACCCATACAAGTTTGGAACAAAACATGCCAAAAAACCTCTAAACTCTCTTGTTCAAGCAGACAAGTTCAAGCATGCACCCTCTTCACACAATATCCACACACATACAAACACACAGATAGATAGATGGATAGAAAGATAGAAACATGCCCGTTGTCAATAAATAACTCATCTACTCGTGGGAAACTCGAGTTGTTTTCTCACTTTGATTCTCACTTGTGTGTTTCACTCGGCTTTACAGTTATTCACCCTGGGGGACTATTGAAGCGACAAGTTTCATTTTTATCTTAGAATGAATGCTCAGTTTAGTCATATTTTTGAATACTACATGATATCCACCACATATTTAATCAGTGGCATTTTCTCTTTCAGCAACACTGTTGTCTCATTTACAATAATGATGAATTCACTAACAATCTACAAACACACTGTAGCTGTAGGTGTGAGGATCAGACACAATGACCAGAGAGGAGACATAAATCCTTTATCTTCCCCTGGCTCCACACTGATATTGAGGTATCCCTGTTAGCCTGTTTGATCAGGTTGTGTGCTGATGTTGTATGTGTGTGTGCGCATGTGAGGACTTGGCCATGCATGACAACAGCAAATGAACACTTATCTGTCATTGGCACTAGTGCCTGAGATTACCATGAGCTGGACCAAAGCATGGAAAAAAAGAAAATTAGCCAACACTGGTTGCATAGTTGTATATAATTCATATACAGATGTGGCACAGAAGAGAGAAAAGTTAACTGGATTGCATTTAGCATACCTCACGTTATGTTTATTGAAGGCTTTTCATTGGAATCATAAAAGTGTTGAGGGAAAACCCAGCTAAGAAATCCCCGTGCACGAGAACAAAAAACCCTCCAACTAATTTCTAATTGTAAACGGGAGAGATCCTTACATTTTCTCTCCCCTCTTTTTATCTTTTGTCTCTTTCACTTTGCACGTCTGCCTCTCTGTCATAATGTGGCTTTTGGTCTCTGACTTATATTGAGAAAACAGCAAGCTGCCACAGGAAGACACTGTTGTGTTGAACAGTTTCTGTGGGTGGGCTAAAAACGAGAGAGTAAGAAAAACAGAACTGACTGTAAACGTCTCTGAGCGTCCCACCCTGCTTAGCCTGCGTCTAGACTGGCCTCTGTGAGGCAGGCGGCAGTCATAACAAGGGATTGGGAGAGCAAACAGTGCTGTTTCGCATAGTTAGCCATTTGTCTATGGAGTCACAATCAAGTAACACAACATCTGCATTTAATTGGGGCTAAACAAGGAGCTCACAGTGCAGCATACAATTATGAGATATATGAGGAGACACAGTTCTGACAGTATGCCAGCATGCCCCATGTGCCACTCACCAGAAGACCATCTCACCAGATTGGCACTGGGCAAGAGATCTGCAACCGTTACTAAGCACTGTGCCAAGGCTGTTGGCCTACTTATGAGCCATTCTCATGACAGTATTAAGCCAAGAAAATATACACACACGTACACCCTTAAGCAAGTCTTTGTGACTTGAAACAAACTGGCATTTATGAGCATATTTCAGAGTGCATGCATCACCTATGATACCATGTTTCAAATTGGTATTGAAAGCACATCCTCTTGAACACAAGTGGATAAATGAAAAGAGATGAGGCTGCTTTAGGAGCAGAGTTGACTCAAAAACTGAGCAATCAGCAATGGCTATTCCTGGTTACGAACAACAACAGTGCTCTCATTTTCCCCTTGTTACTCATGATGCCACTAAAGATGCCTTTGTTGACAATGTGAAAAAGCTAAATGCGGTGATGACATTCCCAACATGACCTCAATCAACCATTTTCAGAGCCCGGAGGCACAAAACAATCCAACAAACTCAGCAACCCCAGAAAACCCCTTCAGCCTAATTTCATAATGAATTTCAATTATACGGTATGAGGAAAATTGTTTTACCCCAACTGACCATGGCTTAGACTGGAGAGGGTTTGTTTTGAATATGTGTAACTCATTTGTTCAAAGTTATTGTTTAAAGGACAATACTCTGTTTCTCTGACGATATACTGAGCTGGTGAGCTGGGAAAAGGCACCAACCTTCTTTGACTCAGGGCTTACAAGCCTTAAGTCAGTTAAACCCCCATCAAGGTAAGCATTCTTTGGTCATTTTCACCTCCCCCAACCTCACACAAGTTACTCTTTACACACAGCAAAGAAACAAATGTTTGTTGTGCTGCAGAGAATCCAGTGTTATTTAAATGTTGCTTCTGTAAGCCTGCTTCCCTTTGATGGATGATTTTGTCATTATAGGAAATCTTTTCACCACCTGTAATGTCAGTGTGTGGCATTTATTTAGCTAATCACATGAATAAAACCGTTGAGCAGCAGATTTCACATGGATATCACTACCTGAGATATCATATAAGATGTACAATGATATATAATACAGCTTTTCTTTTGCTAACTGGCAGAGAAACATGTAATTATCACCATGTCAATCCAGTTGTCATCAGTGACACTTTGCCTTCTCTTAACTGTCTGAAAAGGGCAAATTAAGGAGCTATGATACTGAAAACCCAGGAGGTACAGGCTAGAGTACGTATCCTTCACAAACAGCATAAATATTGTATCTGTTTAATGTTTCCATCCCAGACTTGAAAGAAACTGAGGTCTCCCTACACCCAGAGGTTAACCTAAGCACTTAGCTAGCTTTTCACTGCCCGGGGGAAGAACTGTGCAATGAATGGAAAAGCAGGCCACACTTCTATCCAGGCCATCTTTATTGATCCTCAAAACCCCTTTCACAAAGACCATCCCCCCATCTTGACCACAAAAAAAGGGGACAATATAAACAACCAATAAATAAGAATCTGCGCGATTAAGGCGGTTCTACATCTCCAATAGAACACAACAGTGTGGACATGTTGGAGTTATACAGCTTCATACAGTACAAGCAGTAGATTTTTGAGAACATCACATCTAAAAAAGGCCACTTTTTCAAAAGTGAACCATTTTTAAAATCTGTTTAACATTGTACTTCTGTCATGTCTGACCTTTGTAATATCAAATGTAGGCTCTGTTTAAATGACCTTGTCATCGGAGCTTATTTTTAATATTAGGCCAAATAGAATGGGGGGAAAAATTAATGAGCAGAGAACTTAAATTCGATTTTCTTCCCCGTCTCAATCTCAAAAATCATTAAAACCACTTGGACTCCAAAATGGAGATGGTGGTTGTTCTTTATATCAGTTTTCTCAGATAGGAATAAATAAAATACACCTTTTTACTGGTAAACTGTCATGGAGTCCAGGCTTGGAGGAAACACAGTGTCATAGCATTGTTCAGAGTGGCTTTTGACAATTTCAGCATTACTTTATTACATTCATGTCCAGGAAATGTGAGAGGTGGAACTAGGCCTTAAAGCCAACCATCCTCTGGCCACCAGCACACGTGAGACTCGAGCACTGTGCGTTCACTGTGGATATCCAGAGTTCTCTTCTGTGCACCTTGTGCTGCAACTCGGCATGGTCGTACAGAGAGGTGCTCACAAAATAAAAAGTAAAGAGATGAGCACTCTTCTGCCATCCTGGGCAATTCTCACTCCGCTGTCTCCATTTGTTCGCCTTCACAAACCAGTTCCTCTCAGCAACTAACGGTACTGGGCTGCTGTTTGCTGACAAAGTCTGAGATGAAGTCAAACTCATTCTGGCCAAGAAAGAGTTCTGGCAGCTCTTGGACCCGGTCCAAGCCCAGCTCCATGACCAGGGAGGTCAGGACCTCCTCGTCGATCATATCTGCATCCATACCGTTCAGGGCCAGTGCTGGTCCGGCCATGTGCTGCATGTTAGCCAGCTGGGCTGGGTTCATGCGGTACTGGGTCGTGGGCCCCATGTGGTTCCCGGCCATAGGCCCCAGTGGGTGTCCATGGTACTGGGTGTTGAGTTTCTGCAGTTGCATGCTGGCCATGAGCTGCTGAGATGTTAACCCGCCATTCACGAACTGTTGTTGTTGTTGCTGCTGCTGCTGCTGCTGCTGTGGGTGTGGGTGCTGGGCTTGTTGCTGGTGCTGCTGCGGATGCATGTGATGCTGCTGCTGCTGCTGCTGAGGGTGATGCTGTTGTTGCTGCAGCTGGCCATTATACATCATGTTACCAGAGGTCATCTGGTGGTGACCCATCTGCGCCCCATTCAGCTGTCCATTCATGGGTCCACCCACCATGCCCTGTCGTTGCCTCATGGCGGTCTCCATGTTGGCCTGGGCACCACCGTAGTGCATCATCTGGCCATTGGGCAGTGCCCGCATGCCCTGCTGGTTGGCATGTTGCTGGTGACCTGCCTGCAGGCCGTTCATGCCCATCCTGTAACCGTGGAGACTGGCGCCCGCTGAGCTGTGATTCATGGGCATCATGAGATGGTCTGCCATGCCTCCTGTCTAAAAGCAGAGAAGATACTGTTAGGAAAATAGAAGAGGCAAACAAGATGTTTGGAAACAGTAGAAACATCAGAGGAGGCACAGTAGGGTTAATACTGACATGACATGCATGTATAGTGTCTTTCAATGTGAGCCAGTATGAAACTGGACACACAACAATAGTATTGCTGTTGTCATGTGTGAGATTTTGCATTGCTTTATTCCATACCAATTCATGCCTATTGACTTATTTTACAGTGATCACACTCAACATCTTCATTGAAACAACAAAGATACACATTTTCTTGTAATGTCACAATGCCACCTCAAGTTACACCACCAAAAACGCTTCCGGTAAAACAATCTGCAAGATTGTTTTGCATTTTGGCGAAAACCGAAAACCTTACTCGTGTGTTTGGTCTTCCTAAAACCTCCCTCTTTGTGCCAAGGAATGAACGCCCAGGTTGAAATTACAGGTTAACGTCCGACATTGTTTGGATTTTTCAGCCGAATAATTCATGCTCGACTAAATCCACGAGAAAAAGAGGAAAAATGCGTGCATCGCGTAATGCATTGCTTAAATCCCATCTATGTTGCATGCCAACTGAGACAGAAAAAAATCTGTTACATTTTACGCACGTAAGGTTGCAACAAAGAACACTGACATCATGCAACATCTCCCCAACAGCTGAATCACCACATTTCCAATAAGGCACGAAATTCAACAAAGGCTTCGCCCCCCCCCCCCTCCCCTGGATTTCATTTGATCGACTCGTATAAATGTTTGTGTTCAATAATTTCCCCGACACTATGGAATAATATCTATTTTCTTAATCTCGACTTTGAAACAAGGGAATGCAAACAATGGAGCAGCAGCAGCAGCCCTTGAGACCACCACAGACCAAAACCCCAATTTCTCCAACAAATAAATCCGATAAAGATCACCTACCCGTATCCGCTACGTTTTCACAAAGTTGCGCGACTTTGCTTCGGCTCCGTCTTTTTTAAACAGTTTTCCTCTACAAGGCAAAGCTCCTCCGAATTACAGTGTGTATTCCACAGGGTTACGCTTCATGCTCAAGCGGGGACGGTGCGCACAAAGACTGCCGCATCAGATCTTGAAACGACTGCCTATTTTCTGGGTCAACTCAGGGATTATGTACATCTAAAAAGCTCAGAGGAAGGCAGTCAGGGAGAGGTGGAGCCACGGTCCTGCCTCTTCTTTGTTCCTATTGGCCCTACTTAATATAATTGTGCATGGGCGTAGAAAAAAAGGGCTGTTGGAGAGCTGTGACACAGTAGTCAATTTAAATACCCTCCTCCCCACTGTTTCTTTTTGAAAGAACACTTGGACATCTTGTTTGTCATCATAAGTAACTGCTGCTCCTGTGTTTGCAAAATACAAGAGCTAAATTGTATTAATTGGTTTAGATAGATAGATAGATAGATAGATAGATAGATAGATAGATAGATAGATAGATAGATAGATAGATAGATAGATAGATAGATAGATAGATAGATAGATAGATAGATAGATAGATAGATAGATAGATAGATAGATAGATAGATAGAAATTTTTGTTTTTGCTATAATATTATTAATAAGGATTATTTTCTGTTGTATGTGGGAGTCATGTTGACAGTGTGATACCCACGTACTCATGCATGTTCCTAACTTGTCTGCACCTACTTATCTATTTGAACTATGTGTATGTGTAGCAAGAGTGTTATCCTGGTATGTGCATGTACACCTCATCTCCAAGATCACCGAGATCACTGTTGGTCCATGTGACCCACCGGTCTGCTGTGCAAGGCGGTGGAGGGAGGGCAGAGGAATGTAGCCTGTGTGCTATTCTAGGCCACACTGGCTGCAGCGGCTGCGTAACTACTGCCGTGCATGGATGTGTGTTCTCTCCGTTTACGTGTATGGACTATGGATGCATGCATTTGTGTTTTTCTGTGTGTGTGTGTACTTCCATTCTGCAGATGCACATGTCTCTGATTGCCCACTTCAGGACAACAACCTCTTGCCTGCAATTGCAAATGAATGGAACCACTTTGGGAGCGCAAGCCAATCTATTGTCCAGGGAATTTGTCTATAAATGGGCAACCACTGGCAGGCGTTTGTCATTGTTTGACATTGTCCGGCCACTTTAAGCTAGTGTTAATAAGCCACTCCCAGGTGTGGGTTCTTTCTGAGTAACTCACCCAGCCAGTCAGTCCAAACAAAACAGAAAATCAACATAAGTTTCTTGTGCTGTGTAAGAACAGAGCAGGGTTACTGCAGTCTGTGACAGTATGACAAAACATACAAACAAGAATTTTAAAATGCATCAAACCTTCTTTATTTTTACCCCAGGGCTAAAAAGCTACTAATGGTGTCATTTGCATTAGAGAGCACAGGCAATGTGTCCAAACCTTCTGGGGCTCACCAATCACATCGCTGCATCTGTTTTAAGACCCAAGATATTTGCATGAAATCTCAATCAGCCGTGATTGTGGTGGAATATGCATTTTGTAATTATATATCCATTGAACAAGCTTGTGTTGTTGTAATTAGGTGCAGAATACACTGCAGCGCTATCCCTTAAAGGCTGCTTCTTCTGCGTTGTATATGTTTCACAGATTTCTCCAACCGTGGCATGATTTTGAGGTGGAGTCTACACACACCTTGCCTCGAGCCATTTATCGATTTTTTTATATGCTTATGTGTTTGTTTGCATTTCAGGGAGAGAGAGCAAGAAAGTGAAAGTGCATGTGCCTGATTTTATGGGAGCAATAGGGCGCAAGTGTTACTTCGATTCCCTGCTTGGATACACTCCTGTGCCACACTGTAAAACACATAATAAAAACACAGCAATTGCAGGATGGGTTGATTTCACACTGGTTTCCCCCTCTAATAGGATCTAAAGAATCAGCTGCTTAGTTCTACATATTCATGTTCTCAGCACATCAGTATGAATATTTTGAACTGTTGATGAGCTCCTCTTTTAAAAGGCCTCGACATTCATCGTTGACTCCTCTTTACTGACAGCACACAACAACATAGTCATAACTGCCCTTTCCTTCTTGAGCATGGTAGCAACAGCTGATCTACCCTGTTGGAACATCATCTGCCTCTAAATGTTATTCCCACAGTAAGAGGCAACTGCACTATTTCCAGCAAGTTCCTAGCTGTTATGAAGTGCCATAAAACATCTAACTGCTGCTTCTAAGCCCTCCATGTTAGACTTCAAGGGAGCCCACAGACTATCTGTATTGTTCCTCAGCAAAGCCTAGGATTGTTTGAAGAGCCCCCTTGGAGTGAAGGCATCCACTGGAGTAGAGTCCAGTACAGAGAATCCTTCTGCCAGATGAGGCGTTGACCACCAACTTCATCCCTGGTTCTGCAGGTTGGTCGGGGAGAAGGACACTTAACATAACAAGTGGAGAACAAAGAAATGGTGACGCAAGATATTGTTCTGGCAGCCAGGCAAAATACTAACACTGTGTGGTGTGTCCCTGTTGGATATTCCAAACCAAGGAAACGACAGACAATGTTGGATGTGCATTATAGTGAGCAAGTGAGCAATCTTAAAAGGGAGCACTACAGACAAAGGCCATGTCATTGCTCCAGCCATTATCAATGTCCTGCACCTTTGCCTGGGCATTCTAAAGAAGGGATTATTTATGTGTTTCCTGGAAAACTGAAGATATGAAAACTATTCTAGGTTGAGGCCTGCTGAGTGTATGTATTGTATACATGGACACTCATCTGCACAGTATCTCTACTTGAAACGTATTGGAGGTGCTTAACATATTAAATGCAAACTAAGCACAATTTCATGCAGCACTTTACACCAAACCCTGTATGAATACTACAGTATACTTAAGTTGAATCAAGGCCATCGGCCAAATGTATTCATGAGTCTTTTATTGAGTGTTTACAATACTAAAAGATTAGATGGACAGTTGGACCCTGCACACCATGAGCTAACAGCTACCATCCAATCACTCAATCATGTTTAATCTTTGTCAACATCTCTCTCTACAACTAAAAGCCACTCATCTAAAACCAGCTGACTCAATCCGGCCTACCTGACTAATCCTACCACTTTTGGCTTTGCCAATATTCACTTTTAGAATTGTATAGAGTCTCAAAGCAGTTATAGAAGTGTGGCTTTATAGAGGTGGAGCCAAGTGACTGAGTACTCTGGGAAATGCTGCCACATCCTTACAATAAATTGGTTGCGCTTGCATTTACAGTGTACTGACTCATCTCAGATACAATGAATATGCACTCTGTGTTAATAACCGGAAATGAACTGATCAGGTGTTTTCAGCACAGTTTACACATGGCAATATACTTCAAACTGTTTATTTTTGCTGCCTCTAATTTAGGTGATCTTCAAATTTAGTGGATGAACTTTGAACTGTTTTAAAACTATGGGTCAGTTTTGCTAAGTTTTTATTTATTTTGTTATCATTGCCACACATAATTCATATGAATGGGCAGTCATCTTTTTCATCAGGACAAAGTATGTCCCAGAGCACATTTCCCTTGAGATGTGAAACCAAAAGTCAGTTTGCCACTCTCTCTCTTGGTGTGGGGGAGGGTTGTTATTGTTCTGGTAAACGAGAGAGACTCTATAAATACTCCCAAGGCTTCCTTCTCGCTCTCAGCCACCAATCAACAGACACTGTTCGGCCGAGCAGCTGAGAGAGGGCAATAAGCCTGAGTCAAGGCTAACGGGGGAAGGAGTGGGGGGAGGGTCTGACTCAAGCATATCTTCGTGAAAAAGTGGGTGAGGGACTTTGGAAGGGAAGGAGGGGGACAAACCTACAAACTGCCACTCTCTCACTTGAGGCTGAAAGTAGGGGGTGAAGCCTGAGGGAAAGTAGTGATTAGGTGGGGTGGGGGGTTGTTGGAATGTACCACATGAAAGCAGCTTTCCGACAACATTTGTGATTGTTCCATGTGAAGTTAAATGAACACTCCTTTTTTTTCTTTAAACAGCCATGACTTCCCTTCTATGAACTTTGGTCTATCACCGTTTTGTGGTGACACGCTTGATTTGCTTGTTTTTACACACTTCTTTTGTGCCACTTGAAAATGTCTAGTAGTAGAAGCTTCATATGACTTGTAACAAGCTACAAATAAAGAACAACCAGAGAGTGATACATATCAAAGCTGATTTATGAAGCCTGATTTAGGCTTGCTGCAACAGGAGTACATGGTTTTGGTTTACAGTGGAGCGTTAGATTTCACCTGTTGATAGCTCAGATACATCATACATGATTGAGCCACATCATGCTCCAATTTTATTCCCCTCTGTAACAACATTTGTATTCTTTCCTTCACCTTCTGTTACAGAGCCACAGTGGGAAAGTCCACCTTGTTTCATTACTGAACATGACACTAGTCTGTGCAGTAACCATTTCAATGTTGTTTCATTCAGAAATAGAAGGTGGGGGTTTGCAGTGAGCGGAAAGTTTGCAGTGCTGTTTTAAATACACGTGTATTACTATAAAGGAGACTATAAGGAGGCCCTTTTTAACTTCTTATGTGTTATATTCACCTTAAACAGTCTCTGAAACTTGTAAGAGAGAACACAAGCAGCCAATCACAGTTCTTGTTTTCCCCCACTTCACTGTACTGTACTTACTGTACAGAAAAAAGTGCCAGGAATAGTTGTGCATACAGTAAAATCAATAGAAATTCACACCTTTCTTAGCCCTCACAACTGGCTAATTAATCACTGCCTGAAGTGGTTGTGATTGTTGTATTATCAGTTTCAGAAAGTTACAGAAATATTTAAACACAGCCTCCATCAGTTCAGATGTCAGAAACGTGTGGGGGGAGGAGTTTTCAGTAGTTGTTTGACCATCCAACAAGCACTTTTGGTCCGAGTATGCTTCAAAGGAAGTGCTTGTCAGCATGTCTGACATGTAGTGTCAAAACAGACAATCTGACAATCACGACAACTTTATGCAGCAGTTGTCTCAGTGTGCGGAGGTGTGGAAATAAGGCAGGGTTTGAACTTCTTACTCAAACTCTCTTTTGTAATATTTCACATAACTACCGTATAACTGAGTGCAATACCATGATTGCCTCAGAGGACAGATAGTCCTAATGTTTTCTCCGGTCGCCTGATTTATCCTCAAATGCCTAACCCTCTCTGTGACAGCACACCCTAAAGTATAAAGATATTCCTTTTATTAGTCCCACAATGGGGAAATTTGCAATAAACACTTATGCCCTAATCCTATAGCCACACTAATACATTTTTGTTTTAAAACACATAACTTGTACTATGTTTACACCTAGCATCTACCCAACTCCGGTGTTTTCAAACCCCTAAACTAGAGACTTTTGACATAGACATAGTTTGAGTTTGAAAACTCCAGGTTTGTGTTTTACTCTGGACAGACGGAAACAGCGACTTTTGAAAACAATGACGCAGACACCTACCTTTGCTTCCTGATTGGGTCTTATCATGAACAACTTCTACTAGAGTTCCACCTCATCGTTGGTCCAAGCAAATGAAATTTCTGGTCTTACCTTTCACCATTGCTGTTCTTCTGCTGTAGTATTTTCTGCAACTAAGCAAACAAACCGCATAGCAGACAGTCTGCTTCCTGTTTACAACGCCACGTGCATGCTTAGTGTATGTGAATTGTCATGTGATATGCATTTTAAGGGGTGTTAGTATGGATGGAGATTTTTTCTTAAAACGGTGCTAAACACTTGTTTGGATGGAGATTGTTTTCATTTTAAAAATGCACATTTAAAAGGAAATTTGTAGATTAACATTAGTGTGGATGAAGCCTAAGACACTGACTCATCTCATGACTTCATCTGAGACATACTGAACCCTGCAGTAGAGTGAGTTGAGAGTAGTAATAACACTTTAAAGAATGTGAACTTTCTGTCAGCTGAGAAAGTTAAGACTGAAAGGATGGGTGAGGCACCAGATAACCACTGAAACGTCCCCACCACAGCTGAGAATTCCCAGTGTACTTATCATGATACCAAAGACATGATAAGTAGTATTAGTGCCTGCAGGTGTTCACACACTCCAGTGATGACTTCATGCAAGCTATACAAACACAACTGGAGTTCTCCCTGGTTTCATGTATCCAATCTTGGCTCATTACCAAGCAATGTCAGTCATTTACAGTCAGCACCACAAGCTCACTGTGTGCATCTTCCAGGCAACACCATTCTTCAGCATTTACTAGCCTGAGGGATCATTGTCGACACAAACACTAATCATGTCCCCTTCACTGCACTTCCTGCCTTACAGCCACTGATGACGTTTCCAGTTACCTCTAAGTATGTACACATAAAGTGCAGGAGTGCTGGGGAAACACAGACTAAATGGACAACAAGAGCCAGCACAACCTGTCAAACAAGTTGTTATTATGGAAAGAGGGAGCAGGAGAGAGTGGGAGAACACAGTGACGATGTGAAGAATGACCTATTAATCATTCATTATCTCCCAGCACTGTTAATGAGGTGACGACTCTTAAATAATTAGCAATGTGACTGAAGCATATTTCCATAGCTGTAGCCTGAGGACGTGGAGGGCATTGGGGACGAGTGGGGAAGGGAATATGGGATGCACCAGGCACAAAAAAGAACAGCCCCCACACCAGCTTAGCAAACAATAACTATCCTGATAGGGGGCTCTGGGAGGAATGGACAGAGAGATAGAGATAGACATAAGAGAAGAGAGATACTGAAACTATACGCAATATTGAGACAAGAATGAGTCATGGAGGAAATAACAGTGAAATAGTTATGTCTATAGGTAGTGGGCGTTTAAGTTGTTCACGCAGCAGCCTTCATTATCCGTCTGTCTTATTTCAAGAGGGGCAGGCCAGGGCCTTCAGGCTTTTCTAACACACAAGTCAACGGGGAACCGCAGCCGGCTAGCACCCCAGCCTGCCATGGGCCTATTCATCTTGCACAAAACACACAAAAGAGCAGACCATGAGCCGCATTCTTGACATCCAACCTCATCACCCCCACTACCCTCCCACCCCCCTGACTAGCGCCCCTCCCCCATTGCCTCACACCAGTCTGGGCAGACAGGAGCTGCTACACTACCTAACTGGCTGGCTGGCTGGCTGGCTGGTTGGAGTTGTTTGGTGGAGGAAGGGATGCATGAAGGGAAGGGAGGGTGTGGGAACGAGGGGGCAGGGATGTTTTCTCTTCAGTCAGCTAATTGACTCACAGATGTCAGGAGGAGTCGGGTTTGTGGTGGGGCTAAAGCACCCAGTGACACTTTTCCCCTCCGTAAACAAACATAACACCTATACACATGCACGTCACCAAAGATGGCGCACACACCCGCACACATGCATGCACATGTACCTGTGGCCTTACCCTCTGTTTCGCTCGCACACACCTTTTCAATAAACAGATTTGTCTCTGTCGGGTAGGGGAATTGGGGGTGGGCTTTGTTCACTTCTCCAAAATAAATCTTGAGGTATAAATATGACAGTGAGCTGTGAGGCAGCTCTGACTGTAGTTTGGCCTTACAAAAACACCAGGAACTGACTGCCTTTTGTGGACAATAAGAATCAGGAATGTTCTGGGCATAATTTCATTTTTCTGTTTGCCATCTGGGGAGCCTCTCTGGCTGTCAAGCAAAAGCAGGTCTCATCTCCTGATACATTGGTGCAATAACACTTGAGGCAGTTTAAACGTTGTACAACCTATGATATGACCTATTTCCAAGCCAAGGCTTCATGTCACGCCATGTTTGCACACTGCAGTTTCATCTCCTATATGTATGCATTGCAGAATTCAAATGTCTTCTCTCAACACCCAAACCACTGACAGCTGTGTGTCTGTGTGTGTGTGTGTGTGTGTGTGTGTGTGTGCGCGTGCATGTGCGTGCGTCTGTCATCATGCTCACGTGTTTGTGTGTTCCAACTAGACTGCTAAACAGCTGAGCCCAAATTGAAAGTCACTGCTGTCATTCCCTATATTTACCAAATGACTCACTCACAGCAGAAATCTGTTTGGACACACAGTTAGTATTCAAGCAGTTGGTTACAGCATCTTTGTCAGCAGCAAAAATAATAAGGAAGGAAAAATATGAAGTGTGTGAGAATAAAGAAAATATTGCAGAATTGCAGTGATGAACTGCTTTGATGCTAAAGAAAAACAGGGTGGAATAGGCTACCTTTGGTGTCTGGGGTGGTGTTAAAAGTAACATTTAAAAGGCACAATGTTGTATCTTTTAGAGTGTATTCAATAACACTTGAGGAATCTGTACATTTTTTGAGATATTCATCCTCCAGAGAGGCATTCAGGGAAGCAATCATGCTGTACTACCAAGAAAACACAAATCATGCATTATTGAGTTTCCCCAAAAGCTCTGTGCCTGGGTGAAGTTCCCCTGTGGTCTTTGTTCATTGGCCTTCCCATCATGCAGTCTGTTAATGGTAGAGCCATATCCTGCTCGTACATGGGCGCTGACAGCTAGACGTCACCTGCCAGGAAACAGCTAGTTCTCCTTCCTGACTGGGAAGCCTATCTGTGTTACACCACCATCATTTCTAACTGTTGAGCAATGTCCTAGTGAGCACATGTCTTAGCTGGTTAACACATATGCTGTCTATACACATGCACAGGCTTTACCACGGATGTACACACACACACCCACACACACACACACACACACACACACACACACACACACACACACACACACACACACACACACACACACACACACACACACACACACACAAACACACACACACAAACACACACACACACAGGCCAATCCACTGCCCACTAGAGCTGCCTATGGTCTGTCTGTCCTCTTCCTGTTTTTCCACTCACCCACACTGTTGTCACTCTGGCCAGGAAGCTGTGGGAGAGATACGCATGACAAAGTCTCTCTTTATTAAATTGGCAAAGAGTGTCTGTGCTTTTGGATTCCCTGTATGCGTGTGTGTGTGTGTGTGTGTCTGTTTGAGAGAGAGGGAGAGAAACAGAGGGAGAAAGAGAAGGAGCAAGCACCAGAGAGATGGGGGTGGGGACCTAAGCCAAGGGCTAGAGGCTTATCCAAGATCCACTCTAGGCTCATCCCTGGATATTGCTGTTTGAAACCATGAATCAAGAACAGAGGATACGGAATAAAAAACAAAAGGATTTGGTCATATATCCATAACAATATCTCTCCATTGCAAGAAACTGAAAAATAACCATCTGAGATACTGATTTATTCATGCTTTAACTGCCTGTTCAAATATTTTTTTTATTATAAATACTATTCATTCAGTGTAGGATACGTAATGCAGTTATATATTAACTATTATTTATACACACTGTCAGAATCGGAGATTAGCAGCCACATTTTGGACAATTAATTTCAATCGCAGTGATCAGTGGATTCACTTGTGGAGTAAATTGGCGCTGAGCTTTTCCACTGAGTTCAACTTTGATGAACTTGCAAACCAATTGCAAGCCGTTTTGACAGTGCTGACCTTTCAGTGCTGAGTCCAAAATAAAGGAAGTTATCATATCAGCTATGCTCAATTTTATACAACCCTGCTGTCTGTCTGTATAAATTGTTCCAGAGAAGAGTTGGCAGTCAGTTGCACGATGTGAATGGATGGGATAAATACATTTTTTTGAATTGACTAGCTTAATCTCGCACTGGAACAGTGATCGTCCAATCAGAGCTGTTCATTTTGCCTAAGCATGAAAGACCTGTGCGCGAAAACGGTGTGCTTGAGTGATACTCCATATTTAAAGGGTTTTTATTACCTTTCCAAAACCACAACAATAAAAGTGTAAGTATTGGATTAAACTGTGAGTTTATCTGCTGATGGTGAACTAGCTTAAGTGCCTACAGTAATAACCTAGCACGATTTCAAAAGAGGCAAGGAGCATGTCATTAACTAACTAGATTATTATGCTGGGTCACAATTTATGTAAGGTTTAGCTAACAGTCATTTAACTGTGTTAACTAGTGACTGAGAGCAAATCTCTTCACTACATTGCAGCGTTGCTTCTCTGACTGTAGACTTTTTTTCTCTAGGCCTTATAAAATGCTTAAGCCTTTAAAATATTACACATTATTTTTTGGGCTGTGGCCAAAACCAAACCACACATTCTGGAGTGAAAGAGAATATTTGGAACTACACCTGTGACTTGTTGCTTATGTAGTTTCACCTTTATGTGAGTTATTTTACTAACCAACTCTGCCTTTTAATGAATGCAACACTTTCATTTGTATAAAAGATTACCTTCTTATTTCCATTTCTGCTGGCAGCAAACAGCTGTGCACAGTCTCCTCGTCCATGTGCAGGAGATAACGTCAGGGAGGACAGAGGACAAGATAAGACATTGTGCTCTGCGGTCAGGGAGTACGCCCTCCTCTCCTTCCTCAAGTCTCCCTCCTCTCCTCTGTCCCTCTTATCTGCTGCCTCTGTTTTGACCTCCACCCTGCTGCATGGTATTTAGTCAAGGGAGAAAACAGCATGGGACTGGAACAAGTACAAGTGAATACTGTTGAGAACATAATCCAGAACATTGCTCTCTAAAAAAAAAACTTCATAATGCTTTAATTTACCATTTGTTCAAAAACAACTATAAAACTCTTGCATAACAGACAGCATTCAGTTTGGTATGCAATGCATTTGCTCATATAGAGAAAAGGCTGAGAATATTTTATTTGAGACCAAATATTTTTAATTTAATGGACAACTTGATCAAAAAAACCTTAAAGTATGATGTACATTGTTAGCTAATGGTAGCCATTAAGCTCTTATTATGGCAGTTTTTTCTCCATCAATACACACCAATATAAATGAACAAGAATATGGCTGGTCGATGGCCAAAATAACATTTCACTGCATGTTTGGTGAGGACACACTTAAATACAGCTTTCTACACTCCACAGTACACCCAAGTGCATAATATCACACTTGTGAAGGTCTGTGTGGCTAAAAATATTTTGTCCTATTTTTTTCTTTAATAAACAAAGATAATGTGTTGAATGTGACTCCTTGTATTTTATTCACTCATGAGTACAACATCACCTGCTTTGTGTGTAAATGTGTTATTTGTTGCTTTTTTGTGTCAGGCTTATTTTGGATTTACACTTTGCCCTGCTTCTTTACACGATTATTCAGTAAAGACAGTAAACTTGTTGTTGTTGTGAGAGGCAATTGCGCTTAAAATGTGCCAACAGGAACAACAAAAACACTCAGTGTCTGTCCTGTTATGTCACAGTTAAACCATGATTTTCATTCGTTGTGGAGTGTTGTTGCGTAAATCGACCTGAAGTGTGAGTTCAATGATATCCTGTCTTTGACTACAGTTTTTGATCAAGTTTGATTTTGTTTTCTAATGATATGTTGTCACAATAAATAAACCATTTATGTGTATGGATAATCTCTTAATGACATTAACCTTGTTAGTAATGTTGTCATTTAGAGCGTTAGCCCTGTCCAAATATGACCTTCTGAATGTTATTGCATTTTTACTTATAAGTGAACGTATGTAAATGAATTGCGTAAAAACAGTGTTTACCAATAACAAGTTGACACTGGCATGCATTAAATTCACAGTCATTTACTAGCAGAGTCTCTGCTATATCAAATTAGGAGATATTTTCTGGTGTTGAAACAGCAAAGATTACAACAGACTGTGTGTCAACACATGCTGAGAACCAAGTCGCAAAGCAGAGTTCATGTTTTCGAATAAAAATGAGTCGTATAGTAAAATTCACTTTCACCCATGTCGAAACATGGCTTGTAATGAGTTGCAGTTATTGTAGCTCCCTCTTTTCACAGCAGCCACCTGTTTGTTTTTTGGTTTGTTTCTCGTGGTGTTGAGGATAATGGGATCAAAGTGAATACAGAGTGAATACAAATAAATGTGTCAGTACATAGCCCCTATAGTTCTGTACAGTGTCATATAATAAATCATCTAAGTCTAGTGTTATTACTGGTACTGCAGTATACAATATGTTTAAAAAAACACCAGAGATTCAGTGGATGTCTCAGTTTAACAGAGGGAAAAAAACATGTTCAAAACCTGGCAGTGATTCATGTGGCTTGGCCTGGTCCTCCATCAGATGTTATTAGCAATGTTTGCTTGATGGGAAACCAATGAGAACGCATGCTTTTTCAAATTGAGTGTGTGTTTCTAGCTGCTCGGTGTGCCTGGACAGATCTGGAGGAATGAACCTCTGCTCACATTTAAGTGTATAATATATTTTTCCATTTTGTCCTCTCTGCTAAAAGATACTTAACAAGCATGTAGACCAAAACAGCTCTGCAATAAAACAAGTCTAAGGGCACTGTTAGTGTGGCAGTGTTGCTTCATGTATGATCCAATATGATCCAGTTTAAGAACTATTTGATCTTTTTTCAGGATGACTGCAATGTAAATGCTAGAAATACTCTGTTTACATTGCAAAGTAATGCAGCAGGAATATACGCTTGCATGTATGTGATTGACCAATGGAGCATGATACAGCCAGAAGACAATCAGACGGATTAAATGTGCACTCAGTAATAGTTAGAAGCTACTGCTGTTTCTCTTTACAACCCCCCATGGTTAAAAATGTGTCCTGGCTAGGGGCCTCAACAGGCGACTCCATGTTTACCTTGGGAGGCACATGATAGTCTACATCCTCCCCATGCCAGCAGCTGCTGATGGCAGTAAGTTGGAAATAACCTAATTTCAGAGCGAAATGTGGTGATTTAAAAAAATACAAATAAAAATTAAGAACTAATTCCTTGTTAAGGTCATATACTTTTAACAAAGTCTAACAAAAGTGTAGGCCTATGTGGTTTTGTTTTTCATATGTTAGGTTTCAACATAACGTTATGTATAATAAAGGAAAACAAAAGTATGTTGAATTTCTAATTTAAAAAACAACATCCCAATAGTAGCTACAGTAAAAAAACAAAAAAACATAAAAGTAAAAATGATGTTTGAATTAGATTCATTAAAATATCCCTTTTAATCTACTTTCTTCTTTTTCTTATTCATGTTGTTACACATTGTGAAGGAACGTGAAAAATCTCTCACTTCTACTTGAAATATACCAAAATATACTCTGAAAATGAGAGGAGGTGAAGTTTTTGAAGTTAGAATAGGCAGCAACCAGTCACTGGCTAGCAGAGACTTTCCACTTAACAATTTCCCAGTTTTAGTTTTTGTTCCAGCTGGCTCTGTGAACATTTTTGAGCAGAAGATGGCAGGAGATGAAATGACTTCACACCTCCAGTTGCATTTTGGGAGCTGTGAAGTTTATTCAAAAACGGTGGCACAAGGTTAGTTTTTCCATTTCTGCCAAGGGGAAGAATACAAGTAGAAGCCATTCCCAAGTCAGCTTTAGTAACTCTAATTCCTTGTGAAAAAAAACTGTGATCACCCTGTTGTGATGTGCCATTTTGCCTTCAGGAACTGAAACACCTACACAGACCAAAGAACACTGTTTATGTGTTAGAGTGATTTCAAACACACTTTTAAATTGTTTTACAGTTTAGATCTGTAAAAGAAACGCTGCTATACAGCTCCTGCTCACTTTTAATGTTTCATAAACTGGCTGCTGTGCCAAAAGCATCATGTACTCATGATAAGAAGTGGAAAGTCAACAATAGGTTTGGCGATCCAGAGTGGACAAAGACATCCTTATTTGACTATGGCAGCAAGTCAACCATAAGAGCAGAGCAAAGCTCATTTCCATCCCTTACCAACAAGACAATGATGGCATTATCACTGAAATGGGATGAGGTGCCACAAGCTGCCTCATGTGGGGATTTCCTGGCGATGTGGTGATGAGGACACACACTTCCTTACACACACAGATACCATTGCCTACTTGATGGGCTTTGATGGACTTATATCTCGCTTCAGCCTGGCTGACAAACACAACTCCCCTGCTGCCAAATGTCAGAGCCCCAACACACACTGCTTGATGTGTGATGCGTCTGACTCATGGACACATTCATAGGATGACAAAGGCAACCCAGAATCAGTCATAGTTGTCTACACTTACAGGCTACCCGTAAGTTACTGTCTTATTCAGACATTGAGTCTTACTGTATGTGACTGATAAGTGAGAGATAGTGTTTGACAGAAAACAAAATGAAGTCTGTAACTGAAAAAAAAAATTTCCGTTATATGGTCATCTGTCTTCATATTAAGCTGTTTCATTGTCAAACTATTTTGTCTCTACAACAGGCAGATGATTTAGTTTCTATGAGAGGTTTTGCAGCAGTGAGGCAGTAGTCTAGAAACAGTTTACAGCAGATTCCTTGGTTCAAATGAGTTGAATGCAGCAGGGAAAAAAGCTATTCAGATCAGAGCAGAGGAGTCTTTGTCAGTGTCTCTTTCTGACTCACTTCCCTGTCATAATACAGCCATACCATCAAGGCTTTTCAAAATCCCTGCAGCATGTATGGGAAGCTGTGGAAATCAATAAGCTTCAAGTGCTAAATTGTTTGCTGGCCATTGATCGTCTTGAATCTACATCTCTGTAATTCAATCCGCCTAATAACAACCAATTATTGTTTCCCCTGCTTCAAATCCCAGAGTTCAAGTCACCTACTCTTGATTGGATTCCAAAGAGACAAATCTATATATTGATGCCTCACTTGTTTTTCTTAGCTGACCTTTACAGGTGTGAGTATGAATACATAACTGTGTGTGAATTTGTATGAGTGAATGGCGACAACACACCACAATGTAAAATGCTGTCACTGGCCATCACAAACATGTCTCTGTCTGCTCACAGTTATAACTGTCCACAGACTCATAACAGTCAAGTGAAACCAGCGTGTTGAACCACTGGATACACTTCATTCTGCCTGACATGACATGACCTGTAGATATTGTTAATGCATTTATACATGATAAAAAACGCTGGTCCGTGACTTCTAAAGTGCAGCTGGTCATTCAGTGCAGATTTGAGAACTGTTGTGCGGTTCAGTCAGCAGAGACTAATTGAAACAAAGGCTGCTGGGAGATATGAGTCTTTAACTTTAGACTCTGTCCTTCAAAGGGTGATATATCTCTATGACGGTACATAAAAATATCCCTGTCTAGACAGTGCTGGTGATGAACACTGTGAAAAATTAAAGGAATAGTTCAAAATTTGGAGAAATACGCTAATACTTAGATAAGAACATTGATACCACTCTCATGTCTGTAAATATGGAGATTGAACCATCTTAGCTTAGCATAGCATAAAGAAAGGAAATAGAGACAGCTAGTCCAGCTCTGTGCGAAGGCAAATAAATTGCCACCGGCACCTCTAAAGCTCACTACTTAACATGTTACATCTTGCTTGTTTAAATCATACAAAAACTGAAAAACTGTGGTTTTACATGCTTAAACAATTTCTTGGCTAGATGTTAACCTGACAACCTCATGGTGACAACTCCAGAGAAACAGTCCAGCACATAACCCCCTGGTAAAACCCCAACTTGCCATCGTTAAATTTCCATTTCTGTACAGATTAAACTAGCAAGATATGACATGTAAGTTAATGAGCTTTAGTAGTGCTGGTAGGCAAATTTCTTTTAGCAGTGGTCAGAGCCAGGGTAGCTGTTTCCCCCTGCATCTAGTCTTTACGCTAAGATAGGCTAATTCGCTGCTGGCTCTAACTTAACATTTAGTGTACATGCCTGAGAGTGGTATTGATTTTCTCATCTACCTCTCAAGAAAACAACACAAAGGGAAATTTAAACCTTTGCCTGAAGATCTGAATGGATGTCTCCTGGAGCAGGTTTTATGAGAATCTCATTGGACTGGATCTGGAGCAGAATCACAGTCTGGGCCTGATTGTGATGAGGAGGAGGTGGTGGTGAGTTGTGTCAATTGAACACTGAAATGACAACTGACAACAGAAAGGAAAACTTTTAGAAGTGGAGAGCAACAAGATCATTGGTTTTGGCAAAATCTGATTGAGTTGTGGGAATTTTTATTTAACATTTTCTTTATTTTCATGTCAGTGAGATAGATAAAACCAATCCTCCTGTATTTGAAAGACGACCACACATTGCTAACAGTGTGATGCAACCACTTAACATGGGAGGAAACAAATGAAGCCAATGAGTAATCTGAGGTATCTTTGTACTCGATAACAACTATTACAGAAAGTGGTGCAATCTTTTGTAAAACCATGTTTGGAGCTCAGGAATATAGTAAGAGAATGTGTCCCCTCTGTGTTGGTGAAACGGTGATTGCCTTATCAATATTTGAGGGGCCAGGTAAGTAATTTATGGGTGCACTGACACAATGACTGTGTAGCCAAGTGGGTCCTTGCCACTGTAGAGTCTCATGGGGTTCAAGTGAGAACGCTCGTAAATAATGTTAGTGCAGTGTGCTTATGTGTTTTGGGGGAGGGTCAGAAGTCTTGAGGCACTGATCAGCCTATGTGTGCATATTGCGAGACTTTGCATTATATATATATATGTGTGTGTGTGTGATTGTGCACACATGGTGTATTGTATTACAGGCCACAGCATCCAATCTTTTTCCCTTCTCCTCTTCTATCCAGCGAGACCCCCACTCTGTTTCTCCACCAGGCTTATCTTGCTCGCCCGTTCATTCTTGCGAGAAGCAGCGTTCGGCAGAAAGAGACATCTGCTCAGTGAGAGAATGCCCTAATTATTCATGATCATTTAACCATTCAGGATTTGGTCTGCGCGGCATATGTGGCGTTTCTCATAAGTGCGCGTCAGCCACACTTGTTAATAGCAGTTTCATTGCTGTTGTTTTGTATTCTTTACCTCTGAATTATCACAACACAGCATGCAATAATTATTGTAGTTATTAGCTGCTTGTGTAATTTAAGAAAATATATTCTGCTTGTTGAAAGGAGATAAACACAACATGAAAATAAGTACTATAATGTGTTTTCTTGTCCCTTTTATTTTGGCTTGTTTTTCTCGTAATTTGCAGAGTTGGAGCAGTGGATGTCTGTTCTCAAACCTTTGTTACATCACACTTATATCATTGTTCAGCACTGTGTCTTTCTCAGGTGTGCTCAGGAAACACTCTCTAAAGGGGATTTCAGACACACAAAAAACACTCACAAATGGACAAACTGCACTCTGCATTTGTGTTTTTTTCCTTTTTCTTTTCATCTGACTTGACTTCTCACTGTCTCTGTCTGCCTTTCTCCTCTCCCTCCCTCACCCCTCATCTGTTTGTCCCTATCACAACAAAACCTTGTCACCACGGTAGCTGTGGCCACGTAAATCAGCCCAGCCAGCATCATCTGTTCCCAGCTGTTTACCTCCAGCCAAACAAAGGAGTCTGCCTTTTTGTTGTCGCTGGGGTGGAGTGCTGCGTCGGCTGAGGGCTGTTATTCAACAACGCATGCTGCTATCAGCCCCCCTCTCTGAAAAGGCCAATTCAACACAGAGAATCAATGGAAGAGGAGAGAAGACAAGGAGGGAAGATGTCACTGGGGGGGTTGTTGGACACTTAGAAACTATAAGCGATCCTTCTTCCCAAAGGAGCCAAAACAGACTAGGCACAAAGGCAAATCACAGGCTAACGTGAAAAGCAAATAAATAGTTGCACATCCTCTCTCTACTCAGCTCAGGTGTATGCAGGAGCTGATCTCCGGGGAGGAGGGGTTCAGTTTGTGTCTCCAGAGGAGGAGCAGCAAGCGTTGGTAGGAGCTATGAGGTCTCGTTTGCATCTGCAAATGAGACAGAACCAGGCTGGCCTGTGTCACCTTGGCAACAGGCCATCAGCACCTCCCTCTCTGCTATATTAGCAGCCATGGTTGTCTGTCTGCTTGTCAGTCTGCACCTTGCCTCCCTCCATCCCTCCACTGCGGGTCTCATCACTACAACAGCAGCAGTTGCAACATCCGTCTACCTGACTAGACCCATAGGATTAAGCATATCCCTAAATCTTTCATTGAGACCGTCATATATAGACAAAAACAGCATTATAAAAGATTAATGCCTTAGGCTTTTGTGGGTGTCCCAGTGAATCCGACTCAAAGCGAAGAATTGGCAGCGGTAACATGCTGTGGTCATGAAATTTACATGGTGTTACTGTGCCAAGTGATGGGAGGTTGGCAGCCTGGGTTCTTTAGGTTTTTTGCATAAGGCGTGCTGTTGATCAATGAAGTACCAGCAAACAAGTTGCATGACGAAAGCCACAGATACCAGGTCTGTGACACTGCAACTCGCACAAATATAGAAAAGATACATGCCTTAACTCATCTTTTCAGTTATCTTCACTGTTAATTTTCAGAAGGTGGCTGATGTCTTAAACTGCTCCAAGTGAGCTGCTGTTTCACCGCTGTGTGTCAGATGTATCAGCGACAAAATTTTGCACATCATGTTTCTCTCTTCCTCTTTTGAGCACTATTTTTAAAACATGTGGGGATGTCAGACTTGACTCTCACACAATGGTATGTGGCCATGACCTTTTGTTGTCTGTCACCTTTTTCACTTCCAACTTAATTGTCTTTCTGTAAACTGTAAACATATATGTGGCATTAACTGTATGAATGTGTAAAACCGCTTAGTTTTTCTTTCTTTCTCCCTTTCTTTGTTTCCTATTCTTTTCTTTCCTCCTATGCTTGTGCCTCCCCTCCCCCTCTTATAACATGCCACACGCTTCCTGTTTACTCTTGATACAACTGGAAGAGAAGAGGAGCAGACTATTTGGTTTGGGTTTGGCTCCTCAAAATCCCTCAAGACGTATGCCATAAGTAGTCGGCATTTAAAAATCATGTCAAATGACCTCTTTTTAACTCAGTGCTTTATTGTTACCAAAGTACTCAATCACTGGTCAGTCAGTCATCTTACTGATTATGCTTTTATGTTACAGTAAATGTCAAGATTTGAGTCAAACTAGGTGTGCTAACAGTATTGCATACAGAATGTCAACCAGTGCCAGCCCTCCCATCCAGATGATGCAAATATGATTTAAGTGGAAGGGATCCAAACTGCTCATACTAAAAGCAATTAAATTCAACTGATGCAACTCTGCTTGACTGGATATCTGCACATGCTTACATCATCACATCCAAAGTTACTCTGCCTATAAAAAAACAAGAATACACTGTACCATATAGATAGAAAATTGGATGTATGTAAAATGCTGTGTTGGATGTGTTAATTTTTGTTTATACATTTTATTAGTTTTCATTGCTCCTTTTGTGAGATCTATTTAAAGATGATTAAATGTAAATCAATTCATGTGGTGAATTATTTTCAACAGTTGTAGAGCAGAAAAGCTACGTGGCTTACAAAACTCAGCATTAATGCATTTTCACAGCTGATGGGTCATAAAATGTTTTATGTCACTAATAACAGTACTATGCCTTTACAGAGTTCATTAGTCTGCTGGTTTCACCTTTTAACATATACATGGTCATGACATTTAAATGATAATTTACCCTGAGTGTAAAACTTACATGTTAATGTGACCTCTTTGGGTATTCATTTAAAAACAGACACCAACACCTTCTGACCTTAAAGCCTGTTAGTGCAGCGTGCTTATGTTTGCCTTGGCGACCAGTGTAATGCTAGCCCCAGTGCTGTGGCCACAGTGTGTGTAACTTAATCACGTCCGGTGTGATTGGCAACGCTGATGAATGTCCACTTTGTTTGCACAGCACATTCATCCCCCCTCAGGTTGGATGTTACCAAGACTAAATCTAATTTAAAAAGGCCACCAATGCTCCATGCCCTCAAATGTTATCTCATCAGCACTGCTGTAGCCATGCTCCCTGTATATACTGTGGCAAGTATGAATCCTTTTTGTTTTCCATAACTCAGACACAAGGATCAGTCCTCCCACATGTGTGACCCATTTTTCAGACATCCTGTAGGCAATGAGCCACACCTCCGGCTGCCTTGTCTGATTTCTCATCACAGGTCACAGCACTTTTTATGGGTCCCGTGGAGTGAAGCAGCTCCAGTGCTCATTGATTCATTGTCATTGTGGTAAGATAGTCTTTAGTCATGAAGGTAAATTGGAAATGGATCAATGCAGAGTGATGCACTGACAGGGAAAAGAGGGGGCCCTTGTGTCCTTTTCAATACAATGTCCTTTTCTTATGGTGTCTCATTTGAGACTGAACCATGGCCATACAGTGTGACTCACTTATCATGGATGTAAAGTTAAACCATCAACATACAGTGTGTCAGGGCTGGAGAGCAAGAAACAATACTGTACTGTATATTTCACTGTATAATAATTAGAATATGCACTGTCACTGTAGTTCTATGAAAGAATAATCAGTGTGGTCATTGGATTTTGTGACAAAAGCCCAGATGCTTAGATGGTTGAGCTACTTCTTATATATGCAAATTAAATCAATCAAGCCATGTAAATAATGCAAATGACTTCAGACAACATGTCGGGCAAAAACAAATGCATATGGATTTGTCTGCTAGATGACAGTGACTGGCTAAGTCTCACAGCCTTAAACACTGTGGACCTGTATTTTTAAACCAGAGGACAGGAACACATCAGAAAAACAAGTAACTGAATGGTCAGTTTGTTTACTGAAGTGTGGGTGAATACTGGTGGACTAAGAAATGGGACCAACTTTTATTTGCCTACAACAAATATATGTTTGACCAAAAAAAAGTCAAACCTTTGCACCCGTAACCTTGATATCCTCTGAAATTTAGTCCACCTTTCCAATTCATCCATATGGCTTGTGAGCTCCAATCAGTCATATTTTTGCCAACATATGGCTAAATACACTGCTTCTTTTGCAATCCTCAGTGTACAAAGATGTCAAACTTGCAAACTGCTATTCCGTTGGTCTTAGAAATTATACTTCTGACGAATCCGCCTCCAGCTCATTACTCATTATCAACACAATGACTATCTCAAGTAACAAAACACCAGAGTCAACACAGCTAGTGCACAAACCAACACGTGTTTGCTTGTTAGCTCCAAAGTATACATATTTCAAGCATACTGAAGAAAGAGATGAGCATTAGAGAAGTGACTGGCACCGATGCACACTGCTGAGCTCAGAGCAGTATCGCAGTCAGGGGTGCACAGCAGGTAGCTCGATCTTATTTGCTCAGCAACTTGACACATTTAGAAAAGACACAACTCTTCACAACATGGCTGTAACTCCACGATCAGATGCTGCTGTCATCTCGTCTCTAATAAGGTCCAGCAGACTGCACAATGCACTTCCTCTTCCAGCACGTGTTCTTCCAAAGTACTGAAATCAAACTCCGTGGTTCACAGTTCACATTCTATAATGTAGTCTGAATGAGGGGCAGCACCATTACTGCCTTTTGGTCATGGGTTATCCCAATATATTATGTAAACTCATGCCGATTGGTTGAATACACACATGCTGATTTCAGGTTAAACATGGTTGGCTAATCATATTTTATTAAGGCAGATCTTACACATTGCAAAAACTCACTTTAAGTCACTTTAATATCTTATATTAAAGTGACTTCATTTATATATTACTAATTTCATGGTATGGTAATATGGGATGAAGTCACACTGAATTAAAATTAGTATTACATATTGAAAAAACAAAACAAAACAATATCATTGTATCACTGATCATGACCATCTATGACCATGATCATCAAGTACAAGTTGTAGCAGATGGACAAAGAAATAGGTCGTTGTGATTAGTCAACACAATAGACTTTGTTTGACAAGGTAATTATGCAAGAAAAACTTGAAAAACTAAAGTTTGTTTCTGGCATGATTCATAACCCAAACTGTCCTTGGAAGACTGCAGTGAGCCTGGATGACAATAACAAAGCAATGCTTGCTGATAAGGAGCAGCAAAAAAGTGAAGGCCTGAAGGTCAGTCCTGGTTGTGCTGGGAGCTCCCAGAGCGCTGAGGATTCTGCTGACATCCGCCGTCTTTGTTCTGCGTAATTGGCTAAAAGACTGAGCAACTATATTTACACATCCCCCCGAAGAACATTAATTACAGACTGTGAGGGGGAAAAAAAGTAGATTCACTTCAATGGTAGCTGCGCCTATGAATGCTTATTAAGTATGGTAGATAATATACTGGCTTTGATACAGTTTAAGATCATGTATGGAATTCAGAATGCTCAGAATTAGAGATCACGAATATCCATGTATATGTATAGGTAATAGAAAATGATTCTGTATTAATTCTAATAAAACTTAAAATCAAAGATAACAGCTCATATTTTATTTAGAAAACATTACAAAAAAATGCTACAGATATAAGGAGACAGATAAAGTCAGGGGTTTAGGCTTTCTGCTTTGCTTCTATTACATGTGCAGGTTATTTAAACAAACAATCTTGAGTACAAATACAGCTTTCACATTCAGCTGTGGATTACACATATTGATTAAATGAGCCATACAAATAGCAGTAGAAAAGAAAGAGTAAACAAGAAAAAAATAGTCATGCTCCACCTGTAACGCAACATGTCCTTTGGCTACATTGCATCATGGTCTATTGTGGGTATTGACAGAGAAAAAAAAAGTTGGTATCTCTTTTCTGTTCTACAATAGATTTGTCCCAGTGCAACCCTGTCTCCTAGAAATGAGGTATACATAATAGTAATTATAAACTTCTAATACATTTGGAAAGAAATTATATTGTTGCATTTTTTATCAACATAATTAGGGAATGTTTATAATGAATATGTCTGCCAAGTTGCAAAATGTTGATACCAAACATATCTGCGAAAGCGACAAAACAATTCATTTATTTCCCTACAGTATCCACTCACGATGTTGCCTCATAGCAACTAAAGCATGATTAACATTTAATATGTTTATGTTTAAGCATTCAAAACACTTGATTAAGGTTAAGGGAAGATCATTGCTTTGGTTATATATTAGAAAAGTCAATATTAGAAAAGTCAAAAGCAATTTAAAGCTTAACACAGGATGTGCTTACTTTAACATCCATGTACCTTACCTTAAACAAAGTGCTTTCGTGGCCTAAACCGTACCACATATTGGAATGGGGAGGCAAATCCTGGTGTCCAGTGTCAAAGTCCTGCAGTTTGTACCCCCACCATCCATCCCAACAACCATGTTTCCATGTGGAACAAAAATGTAGCTCTTTCTCCATTAGTAAAAACATTGCCACTTTGTCTTATCCATTGAGATATTCAATTTCTCTCATAACATTGATGGTGTTGTAGCTACCCTGACAGGTTGTGTTGTTTATTTGCAGAGTTTATTTGCAAACTAATCCATCACTACCAATCCAAATGCCATCCAGCAACAAAATGAATCCAGAAGTTATATCAAAATATATCTGTTTCAGTTTACAGTGTTATTGTTTGTATTAGAGACAAGTTTTTTTATTAAGGATTTTTATGAACATCAGCTAAGACAGACATCCCCTCATAATCTTTTTGTACATGGGTGTGTGGTGTGGGTGGATGAGCCAAAAGAGCAACCCCACCTTTTTCCTGCTGTTCACACTTTGTATCCTGCATTTTTGTGGATAAAATACATTTTGTGGGAGTGTCCTGTAGTTGTGACTAAATGCTCTGCTGACATTCAGTTTGAAACAGTCATGTTGCTGTGGAAGGAATTGCAGCATTTCCACTACTGGGGAATGCCTGTTGGGGACCTTGTTAACCACTTCCTGTTATTGTCTGTCACAGGAAGTGGATGGCCATTACGTTGCAGACATTCAATGGCAGACTTTCAGTTTTCCTGTGTCTGTGTGTGTGGATTCATATTTTGCAATGGATAGGTGCAGATTCCACCATTCAGGAAAGAGGAAAAGAAAACACTAATGACCCAAGCAAAAAGCAAACAAACATAATATGATCACTGTTTAATCATTATCAAAGTTAATTTTACTATTATATGTTACGAGAAAATCTTCCAAAGCTTACTTTCAAAAGGTGGTTGACTGTGTATACTGCTGTGCAAGAAATACAATGGGAGCACTTGACCAGAGAGCAAGGAAAGTAGCTAGGGAATCATGATAAAAGGCAGCGGGAATGCGAACAATCTCAGTCATCAAGCCATTTTTCTGATACTTCACACCGGAATAGTGATGAAATACTACACAGTAGGGTTAGCAATAGAACAGATTAGATGATGTGACAATATTGTTTGTAGCAGCAAGACACCTGTGACTCATAAGCTCGACTGAAAAAGACAATGTGAGGGTAAAACCTTAGCTGCTATGGCGAGTAAAAAATCCAATCTGGAAAAATTATTTATTATACTCTGAGACCCTAATCTTTCAGTTTATAGTGCTCCTGCCACAAAGAATGATATACCTCTGCGGATAAGGAATATTTAGGATTTTCTTCAGCATTTAGAAATGATTTCTGAAGCTGAAAGGGGGGCAAGATATAATTATAGGATCACTTAACCATGAACACAAGAATGCAAATAATAAATCATATTTCACAGGCTTTGTTGCATCTTGTCTGATGTTTGTCAAATTACATCATGCTACGCTTTGCAAATCTTTGAGTTTATAATGTGTGACCAGTACGGCTTATTATTTGGAGTAACCAAGAGCGGTGATGCAATTGAATGCAACTGAACAATCATTTCCCATAGAGCCTGTTTTTGTGCATCTTAAATCCACTTTGTTTTGTTTAGGTTATAAACCATCAAACTATGCCTTCACCCTATTGACACAGACGCCAATCAAAGTGTTAATATTTCTTTTTTTATTGTACATTCATCTGAATATGGAGGCTATTATTACATAACTACAAATGCTGATTGAAGGAGACATAAAACATTGACAGAGGGTACAAGTGCCAGCATAAGGGAAGAAGAAAAACAGTTCTAGCTGAGGAGGATAGGGAGTTGGCTGATGTAATTGAGATAGAATGAGATGGTATCAGCACTGGGGTCGCCATGAATAAACAGAGGGAGGGCACTGAGGACAATTGAGTGTGTGAAGGAGAAAGAGGCCAACCCTGTGCATGTGTGTGTGTGTGTGTGGAAGCATTCTCCTATGCCTTCGAGCATATGTGTAGCTCGCATGCATGCCCATGTTGATGTGTGTGTGTGTGTGAGAATCATCGTTGTGATGGGGGGAGGGGAAGCCTCCGCTATAAGCCCTGGAACTGACTGACTGGTGCTTTTCCCTGTGGAGCTCTGGCTGTGTTTGTGCTGCATGGAATAAAGACCTTGCTTGCGGGGAATACCCACGGGACCGTCACCTACACAAAACATCGTAGCACACAATGTTGTCCTCTCTTTGTCTCATCCACACGTCAATCTCCTGAATGTATTTACTCAAACTCCTTGCACGCATACATACACTTATCACTGGCACACTGTCTACATCAACAATCGACAACTAGCACACTATAGACTGACAGCTAAAGGGAGTGATCACAAACAAAAAGAAAACACTTTATGAATATAAAGAGCAGATGTCAATCATCAACTATCTGCAAATAAATAATAGCATTCTCCAACATGCTTGGAGTGCCAGATTAATTGGGTTTACACATCTCCACAATGTAAACACTGTCAGGTCATAAATCCTAGTCACTGAATTGACTTTTAGATACTTTTTGCCATGTGTAAGTTAAAGATCACATTGCATGAACCAAATAGATGCATGTGGGACACCAGAGAAAGAAATATCATAACATATGGCCTTGATCGGCCCTGGGATGTGTTGGGTGTGACCAACTGCCAGGCTCAGGCAGTTCAGATTTAGTTACTCTTCCCTTCCCCCACGATAAGAAAGGGTAAAGCCTGCTAGGATGAGTAGAGTTGGAATGTACACTACATTAAAGATACTACTGATGTTATCTAAACATGCTTTTTTTTTTTTAAAAGGCTTTCCAACCAGCTTGAACATTTCCTGCTTCAACATTAAAATAAAAATGGATCAGCAGAAGATAAATGCCCAGGAGATCACTATATTGACAATATAATGTAGATAGCCTATGTTTCCTCTGATAGCATTGCACACTGTAGAGAGTGTGAGAGTATAGAAGTTGACTGTTGACTGACAGTGAATTTTGCTAAGAGTGAGATGAGAAGATCTGCATCACTACACATACACACGCACACACAGACACACAGACACACACACACATGCACACACAGACACACACACACACACACACACACACACACACACACACATACACACACACACACACACACACACACACACACACACACACACACATATATATATATATATATATATATATATAGAGAGAGAGAGAGAGAGAGAGAGAAAGAGAGAGAGACAATATCATAAATCTGCATTCACCCGAGTAGATCTCAGAGGTAACTTTAAAACGTTTGTAATTGTACACAGGCATTATTAAAGTCTCTCAAAGCCTAAAAACAATTTAATTTGGAATATTCTGGAGACTTTGTGCTGCAACAATACCAGATATATTTTTTGGGGTTTGTTTGAAGATATTCTGGGAAATGTTCGATCATGTGAATCATTAAACTGGGTCATTGTAGATGAGATAGGTTGAGGAAAATCTGCACTTAAAGTGATACTCCACTCAAAATGAATCTTTTGAATACCAAACACTCACCTCGTGTATACATTCTCGCACAGAGTTGAGAAGATTGATGCCACTCTTGCGTGTGTACTAAATATGAAGCTAAATCCAGTAATAGTTACTTAACTTAGCATAAAGACTGGAGGCCAAGGGCAAGCAGCGCGCTGCATCCAAAGGTTATAAAAAAACCACCCACCAATGGCCCTAAGGCTCACTTATTAACACATTAGATCATGTTTGTTTAATCCAACAGTTAGTATTTGTTATGGGGGTTGCATGGTGGACTTTCTTATTAGTTATCCGGGTGCGGTGACCTCCTGGAGTCTCAGCTGGTTGCTTGATGACAAGTGTTAGTTAGTTAATTTCTCTTGACACTTAATATGCACATACATGCTCGAGCATGTATGCATACAGACAGGGACTGAAATTAACACCCAGTGCCGAATGCAGGTAGATTTTCCATTTGGGGAGTAAATGTCAGAAGGCTGTCTGCCACACTGGCAGGTAAATGTTTTCACCAAATAGTCATAAAATATCTGGTGTGATAAATTACTGATGCTTGTCCCTATACAGGGCAGACACGTGCACCATAGGTGTTTTTCTAAATGCACCTAAACAGTTCTGCAAAATTGTAGGAGCACTCGAGACAGTCTATGGTGAAGGAGCACCAACCAGAAACTTTCATGAGCGCTCCCAGTTTTGTGGCACTATTTAACATACAGGACATCAGCTACTTGACAGTGCAGCTCTTTATTCAACATAATACCTTATTATCTCAATGAAATGTACAGAAATAAATGTATATGTGACAGGTAGATTTTTTTCATCAACCAGTGGCCTTGGCAGGTGAGTCAAAAGTGAATTTCGGACACTGCATACAGACAAATGTGTCCAAAACAGAGACAGACATGTCTGCCTTGAATGTAAGCATGTCCTGGCTAGTCTCCCTGGAAGCAGCTCGTGGAGAGCCAGGGGACTGAATGAGGCCTTTTGAGTACTGGCTGGTGAGGGGCAGGTCCATTGTTAAGGACAGCTGGGCCTCTTGTTTCTTGCTTTCTCTCTGGGGGCAATGTGCACCCAATATGAGGAGATTGGGTTTCTACCACCCACTCCCTCCCAGCCCCCCACGCATCTGCAGTAGCATTGACTGTGACTGTCTATCCTTCTGTCTGAGGCCACATTTGGGCTCCTTGCTGCCCTTACGTCTGGGCATGAGAGGAATGTAGTTTGTCAAGAACTTCATTTTTACAAGGAAATGCATAAAGTACAATTTCAATAACCTGCTTTGAATAGGATTTTATAGCAAATACTTCAGAATTAAGCTGCATTTTTAGCTCTAAATGTGATGATAGATGAGAAACAATCTGTTGAATTTTTTAAAAAGTGGCATCCTAATGCAGGAATATTACATACATGTATATTACAAGATGTAAAAGCACTAGAGAATTTGATATTCCTGGTGGCAGAGCTACTCTGCTCTTTTGTAGTATCACTGATAAATGGTTTTTCAAATAACATACAGCTCCAAGCTCAGTCTTGTCCCTGCATCTTGTCTTTCTGTATCTCTATCCCCCATTCCTCCACCTCTCTCCTTTTTCCCACACTCTCCTCCTTCCTTCTCTGCCCAAGGGAGCTCTGTGATTGGGTGAATAGAACCGCTCTCTGCAGAGTGTGCTCCGTCTGTCACTATCCTTGTGGCAGGAGAGTGGAATGGAATAAAGCTCCCAAACTGGGCTATTAAAGGCTATTTTCATCCATGCACGTCTGTTTCTGTGGGCTCATGCTCCAAATATAGATCTGGCACCAGTGACGCTAATGAAATACGTCCCCCTTTTCGCTGGTTTAAATCTACTGATGTAATCTCTTCCTCGCATCAACAGGAGCTGCCCATACCTTACCATCTGGGCCTGATCCTGCAGTTATCTTCTCCTGTCATTTCAGGCCTGTGTTTTTACTCCTGCAGTCCTTGTAGGTCAGGTGGAAAGTGGGAGTACGGATTAGAGCAGCACGTTTCCATTTGGATGCTGAGCACAAATCCAAGAAAAACATGCTGGGTGTGACCTACAAGTTCCAGTCGGTATCCTGTCATTCCAGTGCACAATGCAGGGAGGGAGGTGACAAATCCCTAAGCCACTTTGTGTCAGAGGCAGACACAAATAGAGTGGCGTTCCATGTGACAGATGCTGCACGCACAGGGCTGTGTTAAAAATCAATGACAGTTCAGTTCACCTGATGTTCAACGCTTTGTTTCTCAAAAAAAAAAAAAAAAAAAAGTAAAATAAATAAATAAAGCTGTTGAAACAAAAAGTCTGCATGCTCTGGAATTTAACAGAGAAAGTAGTAATGTCACTAACACCCCAAAGACACAACCATGGAAGGATATGTTTGTGTGACCTGTTTTTGCAATAAAACACGTCGGCATGTGAGGGGAGAAAAAAAGTGACTAAAGTTTATTGTGTGTAGGGAGGAATAACATTGTATACCATGGGGGACAGGTATACATTGTTTTTAAAATATGCTGAGATGTTTCATTTTGGAGCTGAATCTCAAAAAATCATAACCACGCTGTTTCAGCAGCATGTAGCAGATACAGGATTTAAATAATTTGTGATTTATAAGAATAAAGCATCCTTCTCAGTTTGCATTACGGCCACACGTTAGTGCGTGTGGCAGCCTTCCCTTCTCTCTCCTGTGTGTGTTTGCTGAATAGAGGTACTAGGGGTCAGTGGAGCAGCTGGTGACTGGGAGGAAGAACTTAACCAGGCCTCCTTTGTGGATCAGCTGTCTCTGGCTGAGCTTTGTCATTCCAAATTGGGTCCCTTACATCCAGAGCCTGGGGAGGTTTTGACATGTAAATGGAGGACTGAGAGCTCCAAAGCCCCACGATTACTCACTAAAATGCTACAGGAGCCAAAAATGGTTCCCTGAGATGCACCACTGGGGAGGGGGAAACACATGCAGCCTCACCACAGACTGAAGTGTGCCTCACAGTCTGGAATTATGTTAATGATTGTGCTTCCGTCTGGACACCAAACAGTCTCCACCCTAATAGAATTATTTATGGATGATATGGGCAACCACTATGTGGGCAGTATCATGAAGCATGCAAACTCTACAATGCACATTGGGATACTGTATGGTATATTGGGCTATAAAAACAAACAGACTTCACTGCACTACTTTATCTACCTGTTAATTACTTGAACAGGGCAATACAGATAAGCATTGCCAGGAAAGGAAAGGCCTCATATGTAATGGACTGTAAAGAGCTCATTTGCAGGCCCTGTCACTTTTTAGGTATTTGAAATGTATCTGAATTAGAGTAAAAATGACTAAACACACAGATTGATTAAGAAGACTCAACATAACATCAACAGAGCATGTGTCTATGTCTATATGCATTTACATATATAGATGCAAAAGTGTATGTGTGTGTATGCATATGTGCTGCATGTGAACAGTTTATCCATTCAAAACTCATTCAATGCAACATTTATACTTGTACATAACTACAAGTTTTTACAAATTACAAAATAACTATAAGCACCTAGTTTACAAAAGCATTATTTATTTGTTTAAATGATGGTCATGGATTTTTCCATATTTCTTTTAAAAACAAATTGATACTACAGCACAAGCAGCACAAGCAGCATAGCTTGTTGCTATTGGTTTACAATGGAAATGTAATTGACCACAATATGAAACTAACTTAAATATATTCTGTGTAGTTTTTTAGTAAAGAGAGGATGTCAGACACCATTGGCATGGTCACTGGTGCAACCACTGGACAGATGCACAGAATGCAGATAATAAAGAATACATCAAACCAACGTCATTTTGCCACCGTAATGATAATAAATTGAATTTCAAATACATATTTACATAGTTAACCTTTAACTTATCCAGAAGTATCTGCATTGCACAGTTAAGAAATTAGAACGCTGAACTAAATGTCTCAGTGTACTCCATCAGAAGTGTTTATTAGATGGTCACCATTCTGATATCAAACCTTTTTTTATACGTTTCTCACTTGACTTCTCGGCAATCTGACATTCAGACCCACTTTATGCAGTGATTGACCAGTTGTGTGATAAGTAAGGAGGGTTTGAACTACTCTTAAAGCTCACTTTTTTATTCTTCACATAAATATTTGTCACTTTTTGTTTTTACAGCCAAGTGCAATACAATGAATACCTTTCAGGAGAGACTGTGTCCATTATCCTTATATTTATAAGGACTAATGACCCTCACCCTCCTCTATGATGGCCTGCTTTCACCCTGCCTTACAAGTGTAACCACTCAGAAAAGCTTTAAACACTTTTGCCCTCTAACATTGTTGGAAAACGCGTCATACAAACTAGTTCTTTTCTAGCATAATGCAACCATAACAAGTATGCTGAACTCTTGTATCCATTCACACAGGAAAATAAGTAGAAAATAAAATACTCAAAGAGAGATTTCACACAAGCCCAACCTTTGATCATTTCAGTAGCTCTATAAAATGAAGCTTATGGCCAGACAGCAACGCCCCAGAGAGCTGGTGTTCAGCACGTCTGTGTGCCACATGTGTGCATGGGCTGTAAAACGACCAACACCTCTCACTCTGTCACTCACAGGAGAAGCTGCCCATATGTAGTTAAATAGTTACAATGCTAGCTTAGCCAAGAGAGCAAACAAACAAGAATAACTACACATTTGGACAGACGCCAAAGCTGCAAACATCATTGCACTAACACAAACAAAATACTCCATGGCCTCAATAATGCAAAACATCACACATCTGGAACATATGTCTGTCTCATATTTGTAAGAGTTGAGAAAATCAACAGCAGAGAGCTGCTGAACAGCAGCAGCAGCAGTATGCACGCAGGAAGTGATATTTGCTCAATATACTGTAGCCTGCGGCAGTTTGGGGGATAATTGCTGACACTCCTGGCTCGCTAGATAGCCATTCCATGCTGCAGTGGTCAGGGAAACCCTCTGTTACTGACAGCTGTCTGAAGCACGACACACAAAAAGGACATGACACGAAGCATGTAAACATGGATTTACCCATGTCTTCCATACTGCCCGCACAGCTTATTATAGAAGGATCCTGGCAGAATAATAAACCAGGAATTGCTGCCTGCTGTGACAGAGTGCTTCTTTCCAGGCTGCCCTACTTTCCTCCTGTAGTTGTTGACTTGTGTATTTGTTCTGAATGGCCATTTATCGCTGTGTTTTTCTTTACATTTGTGGGTTATGAAGAAGTAGAGTTGCTCTACAATTGGGGGCAGAGAACATTTAGGCCTACTGCTGTGAATGTGTGAATATTTTCCATCATTGATATCAGGGTAGAGCACGTTGGAACTATGTAAACAAGGAAACATTTATCACATCCATAGAGAAGACTGTGATAATTAGTTTTAATTGACAGCAGAACAAACACTTTAAGTTGCTTAATGTGTGTAACGCACTAAATAATTTGTTTGCATTCAATGAAAATCACACAATAACTGAACTGATATGTCTTTGCAGTAATGTGACGCAGTAAGAGAGAGAGAAAAAGGGGGCATGGAGGTGTGGGGCGTAAGGAGACGAACAGAGCAGCAGATAATGACCTCAGCTTCCATCTGCTGGGCACCGTGGGGCGGAGACACCTTCAACCTGCCACCGGTTGGTCGCCACGGCAATCTGCCGCTCCCCATCGTCCTGGTGACATCTGCTTTTGGGTGACTGAAAGATGAATGCAGCACCAGCCGCATTGGGCACAGAACAGACGTCACGCAGGCCACTAGACACACACACTAACACTGCGGCACAGATGGTCACAGACACACTACTGTGGAGATTACAATCCAGGCATTCTCACTGCCTCTAACCTCTCAGTAAAGTGGATGTAATATTATCACAGATTTGTAGCGTCGTTAGCTGTGGTTATGTTATGGGCCTCTTCCTAAAGAGCTGGCATTGGCAATCTCTGGCTGGTATTTCCAATATCTTGAAAACATGCCATAGTGCATTTTATTAATCTTACACCAAACCCCTCCTGTTACACTGCTCACACACATCACATAATCGTTCACCTGTTTAAGGAATCACACTCATGTTTATGCCTGTTTATGCTATGTTTGAGATCCTAATACCAATTTGTTTGTTTTTAGAGCATGGGGAATAAGTGTCGTTGTTTACTAGTACTCTGTATCTATGGCGATATCGTTTTGCTTGACTAGAGTCCCCAGCCACAGCTGTCACAGTTATTTAGTGCCTCTGCAGTAACCTTGGAAACACCCACCCTGCATACAAGTGTTTTCACAAAGTGAGATCCTGATAAACAGGTGAAGAGCTAGGAATATGGTGATTACACAAACAGTGGCATGAAAAAAGTAACAACAGCACCTTATATCTTGGGTTCACTTTGAGGGGAAAGGCAGCTGGAGGGAGGACAAAAAGAAAGAGAGAAAGGAAATTAAGGGGTGGTGTGGCACTGACAGTGGAACAGCAAAGCAGAGGAAGCAAAGAAAAAAGAGGGGAATTCAGGTCAGTGTTGTGGATTATGCATGCTGGGCTGGGCATTTTGATCCACCTCTGGCTTGGAGAGAGAGAGAAATACTGTGTGAGAAAGGGCATATGAGTGATAGATGGATAGAAAGAGAGACTTCGAGCTTTGGAAAGGAACAGCAAAGTGAGAACATGATCAATTGTAACTGGCTTTCATAATTTCTCAGGGAGCAGGGCTGAAACTTTGTCGCAATCATCTCTTGAGACAGCCAGTTAGATTTAAAGGGAGTGCTGACAGGTTATGCCAGCCTTGAAATATTACACTTTGAATATGATCCAAAACAACAAGGCTACTTTTTGAAGTCAAGAAGATTGGAACTGACATTTGCAAGAGGACCAAAGTTAAACCCAGCTACAGATGTTGAAGAACTCTTAATTGTTAGCTAAAACAGACCAAACTTTAATGGTTTGATTTCAGTTTTCAAAAATACCAGGCAAGCTTAGTTTATGAAGGAATGACTCCACAAGCACTGCTTAGAGTCCAGAATAGCCCTTTTATGGGTGTTAGGAAAACAGAATATCTCCCAGTCCAGTGTCAGAGGCGTCAAAGTACAAAAGTATGTCAAACCTCAGTATTTACTGGGTCAGAGTTTCTGGGTCAACCTGGGCATTCAGATCTTTGTGTTTTTTTAACCAGCTTGCCAGAGTGCCAGAGTTTACCACACAAACTGTAAACTGGCCATCATTTTACAGTATTATATCAGGGAACACTTTACTAAATTGACTTACGACCCATTTATGACAAATCTCACCCACCTAACATGAATTTTCTACTTGAATCCTATCATGTTATAATAATAACCTCAAAGTTTTGGGTTTTTATATTGTGCCCCCACTGCATTTCTTTGCCATTATTGCTGCTGTCTCTGCCGCAGGATACAGACTACAGCAATATGGAGGACAGATGGCTTGAACTACAGCCTCGACTCACTTTTAGTAAACCCACCTTTAAGAAAAGGCTAATGTGTCTCCAAAGTTGCATGAACAAAAAGATTAAATATATATTTGGTCTTTAGGTGTTTCTGAAATGCTGTTTGTTTTGGCTAGTAATGTTAATGTCACTTCCAGATCTTAGCATTTGCTGCTTGTCGTAGGCTACCAAGCTAGGAGAGCCAAGGTTCACTGACACCTCCCAGCTGCACAAAAAATACCCATTCTTCAGTGTGTATCATTGAAGTAACCAATACACTCAAATTGTTCACCTGTTATGCACACAATTACTGTGTCATATTAGCACAAAAATATTAGCCATGCCAAGCCAAGATCTTCTGCTAGCTGGGGGCATTACAAGCCTCATTTTGGGATTAACATAGGCTTGGTGGAAATGTTTGTGAGACACTGGTCCATACGTTCTTCACCAACTAATGTGTTCGACGACTGTTTGTCTGTGTGCTGTCTTGTTGTTGTTTATCAGCATTTGCTTCCTGAAAAACAGTGCTTGCTGCTACCGGAAATGGGGATGGATGGATCTCTATAAAAATGCAAATGTTAATGAAGCTAACTTACCGACTGACATGACAGTTTGTAGAAAACAAAAACATTGCTGTACAGCAACCAACTTGTAGAGGACTCACCAGTCAGTTTCTGGCTCTACAGACTCTGCAAATTTAACATCACACTCCGAAGATTCCACTTGCTACCACCAGCCAAGTGTGGAGGGCCACAACTACCAAGCCCCCCCCCCCCAACACACACACACACACACACACACACACACACACACACACACACACACACACACACACACACACACACACACACACACACACACACACACACAATAACCAACTCATTTAAACATGCACACGTAGTCACAAAATCACATTCCCCAATATACATGCGGGCCCCATACTTATGCATGCATCCATGCTGACTTACATGTGCACACACACAAACATACACACACAATCCCTGCTGTGCCTGTAAAATCAGCATAGCTCTCAGAAATTCCACTCCATACCTCCCACCCTATGTGAATGCACACGCACACATATACACACACGCACACTCCTGTGAACCCACACAATTAATGTGGAATCACATCCATCTTCCACCCCTCTGCCCCTCCCCTGTTCTCCATTACAAATAGCTGAGGATTGCATTCTCTCCCTCTGGCCTTGCCTGATGTTGTTTTTACATGTCTTGTTGTGTGCAATACTCTCCCTTATGTAAGACAAAATTACCCAACAAGAGTGTTATTCTCAGTGGGGATGATTGCACTGGTGCATTCCAAACTCAATGAGAGATGGAGGAAGATTGAGAGAGAGGTGAGAGGGAGATAATCTTTCTTTAATGATTATTTTTATGGCAGCCATGCTTCACTAGATGGTCTACGATGAAGATGGAGGAAACACAGGGGAGCAGGAGGCATGGAGCAAACATCATGAGTCGCATTCAAACGCACAGACACCTGCTGAGCTGCCACGACTCCTTAGAGTCAACAATCTTAAGTGGATCATTTCTTTGCAAATTTAACCCCAGCCTCAGCATGAGTACCGAGGATTCTTAGATAAACATTGACCAAGAGATAAGGAGGCTCTGTGTGAAGTTTAGATCCTGTTTACCCTGTACAAATTCACAGGAGGCAGGAATCTAATCCAGTATACAGTGGATGGACAAGGGTAAAACATCCTGACAGTATAGTTTACGATATGGTAGGAGAGTGTGCGAGTATCAAACACAAAAATGTGCTGGATCTACCACAGAGAAGCAAAAGAAGGACATGAAAAATGTGCTGGTCAATAGCTTTTTGTTTCTGATGCTTCATGCACTATGGACAACAACTGATACATTGAGTCTTTTGCCTGAAATGACCCATACAAGTCTTTGAAGCACAGTCTCATGGAGGACCTTGATGAACCTTTGGTCTCTGCAGCAAGTCAACATTACAGCCAGGCTTGTTACCAAACAGTTCACAATCCAATAGGGCCAAACCACATTGGTTCTGGATGGGTCATGTTCCTGCATACTTCCATACATGTGATCCAAAGTGATATGTCCTCCAATCAAGTCGTCCATTGTCCTTGCACTCCTTCATGAAGACTTCCCACAGACAAAACAGGGGGCTGAGATACTGACAGAGACAGATACTCTATTGATAAGGTGACCAAAATAGAACACTACATTGTATAATACTGTAGCTCCTTTGTGGGTATAATATACTGGCAAGCACATGAGGTATGGGACACAAATGAGGACAGCCGTTTGAATGATGACTGTGTCCTGTTGGCAAAATAAAACGTGTGTGGAATTGGGAACGTTGCATGGTTGCCTTGCATGGAAATCTCTTAAGCGTGGTAAAAGTGAAAGCAATGGAAGAATGCTGGTATACTGACATTTAACAGTTTTGTGAATTCAGGAATCAAAGCTTAAAGCTGCACTATTCTCAATATTTCTGTATAAAATGGGGCAAAAGACTATGTGTAATGTGAAAAGTGTTATTCATATGAACCCACAGAGAAATATTATTATAAGTTCCCCCCAGCTCTATGGAGCTTTTTTGTGTCTTTCAGCCTACTGTTTTGATTTTCTGGCCTGCAGCTTTACTGTTCTGGTTCAGTCTCTGACACTGCAGTCTGTTTTCCATAAACACTCTAAAAACTCATTGTACACTACACTTGTACACTGCACAAAATAGCAGACAGCAACTAGCTGGTAAATATAATGGACAATAGCAATTTAGCAACTATTGCCGTCAGGAGGCAATATCTTCAGGTCGCCAGAAACCCAACATGAAATAAATGCTAATGTTGCTCCATATATTTTGGATGTGGAAATAGACCACAGTCTCACTTTTTATGAAGTCAGTATGTCAGTGTTAACAACTTGTTCAGCTGCCCCCCAGCACCTAAAATGTGATTAATGCAGGTTTAAACAAAGTTTTTTGTGGTACTTCAATTAAGGATTTAAGAGTCTAAGATGTACTGTGTGAAAATGTTTTCCCCTGGCAATTACAACAACAAGCAAGACTAGGTCAAAAGCTATGGCTAGACCATGTATTGTCAACCTGCATCACTGTAGCCAATTTGTTACAGGGGTAGTCAGTCGTGTTTATAATGTGAATTCCTGGATATTAAATGTTTTTCTGCAATTGTCTGTGATCACAGTAATATTGTTGTTAAAGTGTACTGAAATAACATTTCACATGGCATGGTGAAGCAATGTTTGAGTAAAAAACAAAAGAGGGTATAAATGTATTTTCAAGGTATTTTCCACTCACATATTAGGATATTTCAAATATATTATTATATTTGAAAGTGAATTTATTTGAATTATAACTATTCAAAATATCTGTTAATTCCCCCTGCTCATTCACCTGTTGCTATCTGTGTATCTGACATATGGTTTCCTCTATCTGTTTACGTAGGATCAGCATGCTAGGCTGTGTGACTTTATGTTCGTGCTGTGACAACCTTCAGAGCACACAAACATCGTATCACACCGGTCATGCACAGTACTGTTAAACTGGAAACATCTAGCTGCCAACATGAGGTGAAAGATTACGTTTTACTTGAGTTGAAGGCAACATCGCTGTTGCAAGTAAAAAGCCAATAAGTACCATTTTTTACACATCCACATAAATTTGGCAAATTCTGGTAAATTTAGCTGCTGGCTGAGACCAACCAAGCCCTCTTCTCATTTTCAGCAGCAAACTGAGTGGTGCGGAGGGCTTGAGTGAGCGCCATGACGAGTGATGCAGGTCAGGCAGACAGTTGCGCATGCTCACCTCTGCCTCTGGGTTGGGCTGTCAGGTACCATGACACAAACTGACAAACCACACAGAAACTGAGAAAACAACCATTTGATTTTTATCAGTATGAAATCAGAAGATTAACGAGAGAAATGACCAATTGCGCCTACATATGAGATGCTTTGGTTGGTAAATGTGTGTTTTTCAAAACTATTTTTGGGCTGCACTCGTGGGCTCCATTGTAAATGCCCCCTGAGGATGTAATAGACACTGTTCGTACCAAATCATTTTGAAAGAGTCAATCATGACACCCCTTTTTAAACCCCCACGTCACATCCACTAACTGGATCCGAGGGCCGGATTAATGACCTATACTGCAGCCAGCCACCAGTAGGGGATTGAGATATTTGGGTTAATTATTTGCAGCCTTTAATAAAATTCTATAAGAATTTCAGGAAGTATTCTTGTTTTACGGCAGGATGAAGAAGGCATGAACCCAAACTGTATCAAACTATGACCTATTTTGAACTTAATGTGATGTGAAGTGTCAGCAGTCAGTCACACCTCTCCTGCCTGTAAAGGATGCTGCCACAGCTAAGTGGTGTAAGAAAGCTGAACAGTCTTCAATGCATGAAGAGGTTGAAATAATTGAATAACACAGTTAGTGATAAAAGGACTGCTTGTTCATCCCAGCTTAGCATCTGACTTGAGAATGACATGTGGTCTACAAGCGCTAATGCACGTGGTCACAAGGCATCAGGGTGCATCCTTTCCCTATCTTTGGTATGATCTGTTATCAGACTGAGTACTTAGTGTCCAGGGCGTTATGACTGCCACCTCAGTTATTTTGCAATATCGCATATGATACTCATTTTAGTTAGAAAACAGTAATTATGTCTCAGAGTATTTCAATTTGAAAAATAGTACTTTAATTACTGAATGGAATCTTTAAATTAAATTGGCATCCAATGAAGGTGATTATTGTGATCAAGAGTGCTTCAATGTGGCCGTTTGACAGCAGTCCTTTTATTAATTATTAATAGCCTGTCTTAGTTGAAACTTTCAATATGCTTTTTAATAAAAAAAACAGAATGTGGAGCTTTGTGTTTTCATTATAAGAACAACTAAAGAATCTCTCTGTTTGGGTTGGCCTTGATATATCGATCCTATCACAATTCGACCATCAAAAAACACAAAACATTCACAGAACATATAAAAGCAGTCCAGGTCAAAGGCCACAACCCTAAGTACTCAGACTTGTTTGCACATTACACACATTATTTATAATGGAAATACATGGCTTGATGAATGAGCTCCCATGATCTTCCTCTCAATCTCTCTATAGAGCAGGCATGTCGTCCTGAAGGGGGGCTCAGTGGAGAAAAAAGAGGAGAGCATGCGTTTTAAATTAATCAATCCTTCTCATTTCCCCCTCTCCTCCAAGGCAGACCTCTCCTGGAGGGGGGTCTGCGGCAGTGGGAGGGGGGGAAAAAAAACAAATCACTGTCATCTGTTTTCATGGAGGTGGCATAGGCCCGGCCTCTAGCTGTGTTTTGGCTAGGTGGAAAGACAAGAGAGATAGAGAAAAAAAAAGTGAGAGGATGGTGAGGATGAGTAGGGGGTTATGGGGATACAGGAGAGAGTAAGGGTAGTGAAAAAGATAAGGGAAAGGTGCAGGAGGAGGAAAGTCGAGAGAAGCATGAAGAGATCTGGAGGCCACATGCTAGGAGTTGGGTCGTGATAATAGCCGAGGACCATGGGATATGCTGGCCTCCATACGTGTACAAAGGCAGTTCACAGATGACAGTGCAGTGGCATACCAGGCACTGATCCAGAGTCTCATCCCCCATGGGAAAGATCTCTCTTTCACTCTATCTAAGTGTCTCCCCCCCCCCCCCCCCCCCCCCCCCGCTCTCTCTCTCTCAAAATCACTCAATTTCTATTTCTCTCCATTTCACTCTCCTCTCATCTCTCTATTGTCATCCTTGGTCCCATGTTATCCAATAAACTCTCTCCCTCAATGCCTTTCTTCACTGGTGCCCATAATCAAATTAGATTTGCTCCAAGTAGCGGGAGGAAAGACTAACTCTCAGTGCAGACACCAAACAGACAACGCCCTTCAACTGACATTTGTTTTCTCAATAACTTGTGGCTTAGGCAATAGATGTCACACTCCCACACACAGACACACACACACAAACACACACAAACACACACACACACACACACACACACACACACACACACACACACACACGTGTGTACGCGCCTAGCGTAAACAGAGTATTAACTAGGTTTAAGACAATGACAAGAAACTGAGTGTGGGTTTCCCCAGAGGTCTATGAGCTGGATTTCTCAGAGAGCCTATTGTTTGCCTTAGGCTGCTGTTTACAACCGCACCTGACCTTGTTGTCACATATGTAACTCTAGCTGTCAAGGAATTTATATGAGTGTGTGTATGTGTGTGACACATAAGAAGTTTTCAGCAGTATCTCTGATCTCATAGCAGTAAAAATGTTGGTTTAGAAAATATAATTTAAGTGTTACTGAATAAACATAGAGACAGTGAACCTATCAACACTTGTGATTAGACAATTGATTGATTGATTGATTGATTGATTGATTGATTGATTGATTGATTGATTGATTGATTGATTGATTGATTGCTTAATTGATTGATTTGCAGAAAATGAATATACAACAATTATGATAGCAGATTAATTGTTTCCGTAATTTATGAAGCAATTAAAGGAAATTGGTTCACTGGTTCTAGTTTGTCACATTTATTCATGTGAGGATGTGTTGCTTTTGTTTATCTTATATAATTTGAATTGTATTTTGTGGAAAAATGATAACAAATTTGACGATGTCGTCTTGAGCTCTGGGAAACCCTCCACTCTGCAGTATTCATCTGAGCAAGAGAAACCTATTTTATTCTGTCCGGCACCTGGTTAAAATGTGTGTTTTTGCTCCGCTGCAGTATTGCACTGATCATCATTATCCATGCTACCCTCATGCCGAACCCATTGCCGCCACAGCCACTGTTTATCCAGCCCACCAAGCACATGAGCAGCCATAATGACACTAATTGCTCAAGAGCTCACTTTTCCTCTGAGTGGTTATGTACTGCATTGTGTCTTAAGAGCCATCCTTGTTCCCATCTTAGATCGATCTACCACCTTGCACATTCCAAAACTACAAGAGGACAGGGAGAGGCACCACTCCCATTCATAAATAATGTGTATGGGGTGCGGGGGATGTGGGCTACTGTTTCTTTGTGTGTCTGTTTGAGCTGGGAGTTGGACCTCTCCAAGCCACTGGAGGTCTGCGAGGGTGGAGAAGTTCATGACATTTGACTCCAATGCTATCTAACTTTACAGGGTGGAAGTGAAGAAACCTCTGCAAACTCAAACTGATATTTCACTTTGGTAAAATATTTTCACCCATTTGGCTTGTGAACAGCTTACTTTGCATTTGCATTTTTGGTGTAAATTGTTTAGTTTATACTTAGAACACCATATTACAAGCAATACATTATGTATCATAGGAAACCACAGGTGTTAAGGTAATTGGGAAGTTACATTTAAATATGAGTCAAAAAGGCAAAGATACCATTAAGTTCTATCTATCTATCTATCTATCTATCTATCTATCTATCTATCTATCTATCTATCTATCTATCTATCTATCTATCTATCTATCTATCTATCTATCTATCTATCTATCTATCTATCTATCTATCTATCTATCTATCTATCTATCTATCTATCTATCTATCTATCTATCTATATGTGTGTATGTATATGCATGTATATAACCCACACACCCACACACACACACACACACACACACACACACACACACACACACACACACACACACACACACATATATATATATATATATACATACATGACTTTATATCCATTCTAATAGTAGCAAAGTAAATCAATTTTGTATGAGGTCCAACATGATTTTTGTGGATAAATTGGGTCGGGCCCATTTCCCCCCTTTGAAAGACTTATAGCCTAGAGATATTTTGAGTAAAGTTTCATTCGGTATTCAGATCTCTCCAGACTCAGCCTCCCTTGCTCTTTGTTGAAAGGTAAAAAGCATTTAGGCCAAACATTTATAGACAATCATTAACAAAATGTGTGTTCACAGCTGACTTTTGCCACAGTCGGACACGTGACCAAAACACGTTGAAAAACATGGCTTTGCATGGCACTAGCTTGTCTTCTTTAACAGAAAATGGGTACATACTGTAGGTGGGTAATACTGACTGACTGACTGCCATCCACAGATGTGTTTCCCAAAAAAGGTGAATTCAAAGCGGTGGAATTACCTTTGAATTGCCCTCTCTGTTATTTTAAGATTGCAGAGAAATGAGGGAAGCACAGATCCTCTTCATGCAGGAGGTTAATGTGTGTCTGTGCTCACTTGTCAGATGTAATTGAAGGGAACAGCTTACGAAAATGAGGTGGCAGGGATGAGGTCTTTAATTAGATCAAGATCATGGACAGAAATGAATTAGAATCACCACTCTCATTACCCACAGCAAAACTGGAGCAGCACATCATTGAATACATGAAGGAAAACTTTAATATCAGTTATAAGTAGGGTTTTGAGGGGCCACTGCTGTATTTTGTTGTGCTTCATTTAATGAAACCTTATTCTGTGAGGGTTCCTATATGCTTACACCATTGATCTCTATGTTACAATAACTGATAAGCTACCTTATGTACCCCCATATAATTATTGGGTTTATTGTTATAAATGGTCTTATGCATGTTAAAAGCTACATTTAGCCTACATATTTATAAAATAATGCACTGTGGAAATGATATGCCATCTAGTGGTGAGAATAGTTTTTTTTTTTTTAAAGTAGAAGAATAGCTTGTGACTAAATTAGAAAGTGTAAAATAATCAAGACACTGAGTATTTTAATTAATTTTGATCCTATTATTATATGAATTTACACTGACCTTGAAATACTTGTGACTTGAAATCAATACATGTAAGGTGAAAACCCAAGTAAATTGAGAATTTTTTGCCCATAATTTTGCCTCTCAGGAAGATTTTCTCTGTAACCAACACTAAACTCATCCACCTGATTGGTGGATCCTATGGGGGTGGTACAAGTCATGGAGTAAGAGCTGCCTGAGAAGCTGAAGAAAGGGCGTTACATTTCTAAAGTAACACACAAATGGGAGGAAACAGGCTGTAGGCTTACTGGGGAGAAGTGTGTCGCCCAGAAACCGCTGAACCTGAACTCCAAGATTGTAGCAGCTATGATGAGGACAGGAGGGCACTGCAATATTTGCACCAAAAACATGACATTATAGGCCTGTTAGGGGTCTTCTGTGGAAGGCACTATGGAAAGTACACAGCCTTTTAATTAACTACTGAAAAGAAACATAGCAGAGAGTTCTCTTTCTTTTTTAACAAAAGAAGTGGTGGAAAGCAACTTAGGTACAACTCTGAGGTACTTGTACTTGAATATTTATATTATATACTTCATTACAACTCCACTCCACTACATTTCAGAGGGAAATATTGTACTAAATGAAGTTTTGACTCAATGCATAATATAACAAGCTTTTAAAATATAACATATTGTGGTAGTTTCCAACCTTTTAAGCTTTTGACATCTTACAAAAAGCAGTGTCAGGGTCACATTTCAGATGTCCATTTTTCGGGCTCCAATAAGATTATGAAATGAATATTTACAATTATTTAAAAAAGGAAAGAGAGAGAGAGAGAGAGAGAGAGAGAGAGAGAGAGAGAGAGAGAGAGAGAGAGAGAGAGAGAGAGAGAGAGAGAAAGATAAAAGATAAATTAAATAAAATATGTACAATAAATGTACATTATATTTCATAATATACATTATAATGCACATACTGTATTTATTAACCTTTATTTTTACCTGGAGGAAAACTCATTTACAATGGTGTCAAGAAACAACAACAGCAACACAACAACACACAAAGTAAAATTTGGGAAAATAAAATAAAAATAAAACAATGAATAAATACATTGAACAGATAAGATTAGGACGTATTTAAAAACATCTGCAATCAATTAAAACAAGGTCTGAGACAATGCCTTTGAACGGCTGTAGTGGTGGTAAAGAATCTAATTTTAAGGCCTTTGCAGATTGTTACAAGTGTAAGGTGCATGATAAGAAAATGACATTTTTCCTATTTTGATTCTGACTAATGGAGTATAAAGCAACAACCTATTCTGTGATCGAGTGCCAATATCATGTGACTTCAGGGTTAAAAGTAATTAAATGTAGGGTCGCAGTAAATGTAACAAAGCTTTATGAATAAATACCAATGTTGATCTTGTCTCAGATTTGTATATGATACAAATATGAATTAGAAGAAAACAAGAACCCAGGAAGGCTGGAATCCAGGATCTAGATCTGTAAGAGAGAGACACAATAAAATATATACAGTATATACAAATTACATTTCACAATCTTCGTTATAATGCACATACTGTATATGATACAAATATCAACTAGAAAAAAGCTTACTAAACAAAACATTATTAAATTCAGGAAGACTGGAATTCAGGATCTACATATAATACAAATATGAATTAACCTGTCAAGTGGGTCATGCAGTAGAAATGTATTTTAATTTTACAGACAGTCAGGATTTAGAGGTTTTACTATCTACCTATATCTGGTCTACACTCCGAAGCAGAAGGTGGCGGTAATGCACCTAATCAGCTGGTTGCTCACTTCCTTAAAAGAAAGCAAAGAAGAAATACCAAATACGCGGTCAGCTTTTATCACACGTGCTTGAACCGAGGCGGGGGGTGTACACTACAGCGCCGGTGTCCTACGGTCAAACGTAAATAGACAGCATTATTAAATAAACACCGCCTGTCAATTAGTCTTTGACGCCAGTTTCTCTACAGTCGCTCGGTAAGTTTGTGTAGCTTTAATGGGGCCAGTGTTTGTATGCTATAGAGTCAGTAAACTGCTACAATGCTGCCAAGAAACTGTTATCACTCGCTAGCTAACTTAAATGCTGTTTGTTGATATATAAGCAACACAGGCTACACATGTTTATCTCAGAGTCCATTTGCATTTCGTATTAAAAGGCAGTGATTGTTGTGGCAGTTTGAGGAATAAGACTTAAGGTCAAACTTCCCTCCAGCTGCGCTTTAACTACTGTGTTGAATGTTAATGAAGTACTGATTGGTTAATTCATAAAAGCTGGCAACATTGGCAAGACTGTTTAAGTGAATTTGCGTTACTCACTGACATCCTCTGCCTTCTTATTTTTCGCGCGTAACATGCGGTGGATTCCCGCCACTTCATTTCATATTTTATGGTTGTACACTAAGGTAAAACTGTAATAGTTGTAAGATGTTTACAGCCATTTACACACATTAAACGTTGAATAGACAACGTTTGTTTCTGTTGGATTTACTTTATTATTAATGCCATTGTTGTAAAGCCATAGGCCGCAATCCAGATGTAAACAACTGAGTAGCTCCACCTGCAAATTTTCAAAACAGGAAACTGCCAGATTGACCGTTTTAAAGCTTGCGTAAAGTGACAATAGTAAGATTTGTAAACAGAATAATAAAACTTTGATTTTATTTCAGTTCTGCCTGTTATTTATATAGATTGGAACTTGATTAGTGATCCATTTGAGTACAACCACATTTCATAATGTCTGTATTGCACCATTTCTACAGCTGATATGGAACTTGGATGTATTGCTCAAAGCTGGTTTAATGTACTGTATCTATGCCTTTTGTTTTGTGTCTAGTGTTTTTAACGCCACTATGAAGTACATTCTTGTTACTGGTGGTGTAATATCTGGTATCGGTAAGGGCATCATTGCCAGCAGCGTTGGAACAATCCTCAAATCTTGTGGCCTTCACGTCACAGCCATCAAAATTGATCCTTATATCAATATTGATGCTGGCACCTTTTCACCATATGAACATGGTGAGTGATCGAGTGCAATCATCAAGGTTGCTTTTCTTTATGTTGCTTTACTTTGATGTGTCTCTGAATCCTGCAGTTAACATTTAGTTAACATAGTGGGACAACATGGTGGCCTAGTAGGTACACAAACCACCCTCAGCTAAATGCTGAATTTTATCATAATTTTTTTTTTTAATAATGAAAATTTCCCTGAGGTGACCTTTGGCTATTACATAAAGATATTATTTCTACATGATGAATAATTATAATATCTGTGTTCAATAGGCGAAGTTTTTGTTCTTGATGATGGTGGGGAGGTGGATTTGGACTTGGGAAACTACGAGCGTTTCCTGGACATCCGTCTGACCAGAGACAACAACCTCACGACAGGAAAGATCTACCAGTCGGTAATCAACAAGGAGAGGAGGGGAGACTACCTGGGCAAAACTGTGCAAGGTTAGACACGGCTGCATTTAGCGTAGCAACTATTTGTTGTCGAGACAAGAACTTGATACACAAGCAGGTTATTAGCTAAAGCTGCTTTATGAGTGTTTGTGTACGAATTAAAATTCCTTGCCCCACATTTTGGACGACGTTAAATGTGCCCCTTCATGCAGCACAACAAGGCTTGTGGGAATTTGTATTTTCCAGTTTGTCTTTATTAAGAGAATTTGGCAGGCACTGTATTGATTTTATGTCACTTTTATCGTGTCAATCTGTTTTTTCAGTGGTACCACACATCACAGATGCCATCCAGGAGTGGGTGATGAAGCAGGCCAGGATCTCAGTCGATGATGACGGTGTGGAGCCTCAAGTTTGCGTCATAGAGGTAAGTTTGTCTTAAATTCTTGTTTTCAGCAAGCAGGGGATTGTGTATACTAGTATGCCGGGCTGGATTTTGCATTCAGTGTGAAAGGACACTGAAAATCATCATGTCAAGTCTTATTTATAAAAATCTCCAATTGACCACTTTAAGTGATTATTGAACAGAGCATTTTTCCACTGTGTTAAAGAGAAATGTTGGAGGATTTCAATCAGAAATTAAACTGGGCATTTTGCTTGGAGCAATAGAAAATATTGGCACCATTCTGCAAGCAGTGTGAGAAACTGCTGAACCTTGCACAAATGGGTGTGTCAATGAAGCAGAAAGACATAGACATTGTGAAAAACTGAAAAATCAAACAACATAATTGAATTAAATTGATTTGTTGAGGAGAGTCTGTAAAACTGTCCATCTGTAAGCCAGTGTTTGTTTGCCAGTATGCACTGTGAAGATATTTCATCTTTAGTGATTTTGTAGCTGCAAAGGTTGAGATCCGCATAAATAAAGTTAAATTATTACCCTGCCTGCAGCAATTCTTTCTTTTGGCACACATCAAAAGCAGCTCTGGCAGTATTATGGGTTCAGTGCAGCTGACAACATTCTGTACTCTGCAAGGCTTTGTCAGTGTTACGTAAGGTACTGAGAACCAGCCTGTGTGTTCATGCATGCAGTTCTGCAGTCTGAGCTGGTGTTTTGTGTCAACAGCTGGGAGGCACAGTGGGGGACATTGAGAGCATGCCCTTTATTGAGGCCTTCAGACAGTTCCAGTTCAAGGTGAAGAGGGAGAACTTCTGCAACATCCATGTCAGCCTTATACCACAGGTATGGCACACTGGTGGACACACTAACCATCAGGTATCACCGAAAGTGGGTTAATGGCAGAATTACTTTCTCTGCATTGCAATCTGTTTAAGAACTATGAAGTAACCTCTGTGTTGCCCTCACATTTAACAACTTTTTTTATTTTGCACACACTTATGTTCCAATTTGAGGTGAATTAACTTTCATGTTTACAGCCCAATACCACAGGAGAGCAGAAAACCAAACCAACCCAAAACAGTGTGCGAGAGCTCAGAGGTCTGGGCTTGTCACCAGATTTGGTGAGTCAGATTACAATTTGTTCCAAAGCATCTCCCTTTTGCACACCACATACAAACAGGCTATGCACCTCCTTTCCCTTTATGTGTAGTTAAGTAGTTTATTTATGTATTCATTTCACGGTTTATGCAATCAGAGAGAAAACATCAGGTTTGTTCACAGTATTGTTGTATATATGTTTATCATAATATACATTATTCTTTTGTCAGATTATGTGCCGCTGTTCAACGCCCTTAGAAACAGCCGTAAAGGAGAAGATCTCCATGTTTTGTCATGTGGAGCCCACACAGGTGAAGTACTGTGATCTCTGTCCATTAAACATTCTTAATTCAAGCTCTGTTTGTAGGATACATTGCTTAAATTAGTTGCAACCCTCTGTGTCTGCAGTTGTAGTATTGTGAATTGTGTTTGATAATCAGATGTTTATCTAAGAAGGATCTGGGCTAATTAAATAAGAAATAACTGCTCCTTCTGTCTATGCTATAATCAATAAATGTTGAGCTAAATTTGATTAAAACTTTTAACTTGATTATGTGTGAAAGTCTTCAGCTCTGGTCAGTGTGTCAGAGTGCCTTTGGCTGGATTCATACTAGATTCAACAATGTTGCTGGAATAAAGGAGGCCTGCAGTAGAATTGGTGCAATGGCAACCACACTTAAAGCTCCAGTCTGTATTTTGAAAAAAACTCTACCCTCAAGTGTCAAATATCATTAGAAACGGAATTTAAAAAATAAACACAAAAGCCACCACAACCTCAACAGCATACCTGTGATTCATTTAATGTTAAAGCCAAGTCATTTTTTCAGAACTTTGTTTTTTTTAAGATAGCCTACTTATATGGAACAATATTTATTTGGAACAATTATATTATACTTCACAAATTAAAATCAATATGTATGAATGGTGAATGTTGACATATGCTCAGCCTTACTGTCATTTAAAACCCTGAAACAACATGTTTTGTAACTGTTTCTAGGTCATCTGTGTCCATGATGTCCCTTCAGTCTACAGAGTGCCCCTGCTGCTGGAGAACCAGGGTGTTGTCAGCTACTTCTGTCAGCGGCTGAACCTGCCCATCGAGATGAGGCCAAGAAAGATGCTCACAAAGTGGAAGGAGATGGCTGACAGGTTAGGACGGCTGTCTTAAACATTTTTTTAATTTAACATTGTGGTTTGTCTGAGTAAGCATCAGAGTCACTTTTCATAAAAGCTTTATCCTTAAATGTTCTTTCATCTGTCATATCTGAATAAAGACGTAAGAAACATTTACATAGAAGACATGTCTGAATGACAAAAATGTATCACTTTAATGGATCGATAAAACCAACACTGTAATGTATTCCATTTCTGAAAAGGACTTTAGCCACTGACTATTTTTGCTTTATGTGTTCAAGGTTAGTAAGGATATGGACACACACCATTTACTTTTTAGTTATGAGTTCAGTTTAATCACTGAGAAACTTCTGGGACACACTTGAATCAAAAAAGTGATTTTTTATTATTATAATTTTTTTGGTCTGAAAGACAAATGTTGCTTGATCACTACAGTGTTGCATAATGGAAGTGGAGATAACATCACTGCACCCTCAATTGTTCCCTATGCAACTGAGTTGATTAGCTCTTCGTTTGATAATGTTAAAAGCAAAGTTAGGCTTCCCTGTCAGGCGAGCGTAACTGACAGAGCTGAGAGCACCAGCGAGAGGGGGCTACTGCTGTGGTTGACTGAGCTAGAGGCTGAATGAAGAGAAGAGGCAGTGGTAACGAGAAGGCTGGTGAATCACATCATTAAGATGTTATTTTCTCATTGTCTCACAGCGGTTATGTTCTAGAGCACACAGCGCTTGATTCAGTCTGAATACGGTCTAAATGGTGCGTGTGGTCAGTACACTGAATCATCTCACTCACTTTTCAGATCTGACCGTCTCCTGGAGCATGTTTCCATTGCCCTAGTGGGGAAGTACACCAAGTTATCAGACTCCTACACCTCAGTTATCAAGGCTCTAGAACACTCAGCCCTTGCCATTAATCACAAACTAGAAGTCAAGGTATGGAAACATTTCAAACATGAATTTTGTGTCCAGATTTCTGGATTTGGCATCACCATGTTTTTGTTGTTTTTATGTGTTGGCTGTTGTTACTGAATATTTGTACAACTGGCATAATGCTGTACATTTTGTCATGCTTATACAGTAGTTTTCCTGTTAGTCATGATGTTGATTGATCTCCTTCCACATGACACTGTTTGTTGCTATTGCAGTACATAGACTCCGCAGACCTGGAGACGACCACTCTACAAGATGAGCCAGTGAAATATCACGAGGCATGGCAAAAACTCTGCAGTGCTCAGTGAGTAGATAAACCAGGGAGAACGTGGGCGCCAGTGGGCTTGTTATAATGATATAGAGCTTTAAAAACCATCAATATTAATTTTGAATCTGATATGAAAGTCTTATTCTTTTTGCCACATGATGGCAACAGAGAGCTGTCATACCCGATGGGTTATGCAGCTGAGCTTTGTAGCTCTTTCTTTGTAGCTTTACAGCTGCTCAGTGTTTTATTATATCTCCATGTATAGATTACACCTGTGATGTACTGTAAAGCTTTATATTGCAAAAATATACCAAGTATTCTAAGAAAATATGTCGTTTTTCAACAACAGTAATCAAATATTGGATGTCTTGAACAAAATCATCTTAAATTTTACATCTCAATCTGTCTTAAGTTTTCAGGCATTACAACACAATCAGTAATGTGTCTTTGTACACAGGTCATTACATTGTGTAATGTTTGTTTCAAAAATCATCTTTATTATTAAATGAACTGAGACTTTAATTTCTTTCTTTCTACCTCAGTGGTGTGTTGGTGCCAGGAGGTTTCGGTGTGAGAGGGACAGAAGGAAAGATGATGGCTATTAACTGGGCCAGGAAACAGAACAAGCCATTTCTGGGTAAGAGAGAAAAGATTTTATGAGTTCTAGATGCTGATTTTCTTCACACAAGCGCACAAGCTGCCATTATACTATATGTGTGTAGTACGAGAAAACCAATTGAATAGAAGACATCAGTGTTTGGTTTCTTCACATCTGTTGACTGTTGCTTAAGATGTGGTAATAATGAATATGATTTAAACCTTTTTTCTGCAGCTTCATTCTTGCTTTACTGTTGCGTTTGTGGGTAAAACACTTCAATTAAAAGTTACACTGCTCGGAAAATATTTGCTGCATTGAACGTTGTCAACATTAAACATTGACAGTGAATTTGGCAATTTTTTGCACAGGTCTCACACACAAATCTCTTAATATTTTAGATAAATTTAGTAGGGATGTCTAATTCATTGTGTTTACATAGTGACAATAATTACATTGATAGCAGTTGAAGATAAGCAGTGTTGATTAAACATGTCACATTAAAATAACAGGTTTAATTTAGCACCCCTTATTTTTCATGTGCTACTTAATCCAAATACTGAAGGCTCTGGTGGGGGAAATGCAATTAATGTGACACATTCAGCGAGAGAGAAGATGTATGACTCTGTTGGAGTTGTTAGGACAACAAAAACCTTCAGTTCGCTCTCTATTCTACTGTAGTGTTGACATCAATTAGCAACATCTGATATAACCTGCAGCTGCAGTCATTTGTCATTTCAACCAGTGAAAGCGACAGTTTGAATGTTTTGTCTCTTTGCTAACAGGAAAGAGAGAAGTGAGATAACAGTTTATTAACTTCTGAGGAAAGCTATGTATTTTCCAATCCAGGTGTCAGTCGTTCACACTGGTAACATCCCAGGTAACATTCATACATAGCCAAATGCTCGCATTGGGTGTCCAGAGCAGATATATAGCAGGCTGATGTGGGCAAAACAGACATTTTAAGTTGATACCAATTTATTAAAATATGCCCTCATATGCACCGATGGGACATGCCTAAATTTAAGTACAAATAAAAAACAAAAAATAATTAGGTCCAGATCTTAAACCACATGGGAATTTGTAGCAGGATTAGCTGAAATTTGCTGTTCACTCACAGCGCCAATGCAACTTGACACAGTTTGAGCAAATGTACAAAGAAAAATAAAGAAAATTTAGTGTCCTGGTATGCACAGCTAATAAAGCCTTATCTGCATAGACTTCAGGCTGTTACAGTTTCCTCTGATAAATACTGACTTGAAGGAAGGGGATTCTTAAGCAATCAGTAACTTTGTGTTTTATAGTTGTGCTTAATTTAGATCCATTTGTAAAGACTTCTCTTTGACATTAAAGAATCTTTTAGTTTTTTAAGAAAAAAGCTTAATTACCTCCATTTACAGTATTCAAAGGTACAAAAATAATGACACATGGAAAGTCCAAAGAGGTGTGAGTATTATTATAGGCACTGTTAAATACAGTTATGTAGGTTATGAAAGTGGCCTGCACAGTGGGGATTGTGTTCATTCTTCATTTATGAGCCCTTACAATAGTGCTAATTATGCAAGGATTCTGCTGGTGTTGTTCTTTGCAGGGGTGTGTTTGGGCATGCAGCTGGCAGTGTGCGAGTTCGCCCGCAATGTTCTTGGATGGGAAGGTAAGTAACTATGCAGTTCACCTGGTGTGACATGAGAGAAACATTTCACTCCTGTGGTTTCTAATTTAATGATGAAAGAACATTATGCCAGGATCAGACTGCATGATATTTTTGTCTTTCGCAGTGGTCACCATGTCAGACTAGGCAGTCATAATGCCATGAATTCTTGGCATGTCTTGGTCGGGAGACTGGCAACTCTGCAAGTATGACCCCAACTAGTCAAGAAATTGTCAGTCATGGCTACAGAAGCACAGTGTGATGCTGGTGATCTTGTGGTCCAGAAAAATAAATTGTAGACCCTTTTATGGGTGTCACAAAGAGGACAGTATGCGCTTCAAAAACAACTTAAACAAATGTGTTAACATGTCAAGAACATTACATAAATCGTTCGTTATGTGCAAACAGAAGGTGTCGTGGAGGTAAAAATGATTACGTTATGGGAATTGTATACTGTGGTAAATGAAGATACAAAGATATGTTTTAATATCAGGTGGTTTCACAATTACTTGTAACTTAGGTGCTTTCTGATAGATGGATAGATACATGCACAAAGTCAAAGCTGTCGGGTGGCTGTGGGACTGAGTGGAGCCGCATTTAGTTTCTCAAAAAACAACAACACAGCAGCTCATCTCCGCCTCCTCCACAGACTGATTCAAGCAGGAAAACCTGCCATCATTCATCAGTGACTGTTAACTAAAATCGAGAAAACAGTCACAGTTGACTGACGGCAGGAATCAGTCTGTGGAGGAGGCGGAGATCATCCGCTGTTCACTCTGCTTTCTGAGACATTAAATGCGGCTCAGCTTGGATCAACAGCTTTGACTTTCTGTGTCAGTGTTTACATAGGCATGCTAGAGAGCACGCTGTCATCCGATTGGTCATTGTCAAGGAACACGTCATAAGAAATGTCAAAATAGGCAGAAGATAAAAAAGATTATGAAATGCTAGACTTTTCATCAGGGTGTCGTGGGGTGCCCCAGATGCCACCCTACTGGTCTACGAATATGTCACACTACAAAGCCTGTTCGTTATTCCCGATGTTCATAATCAGGCCCGATGCTGGAATTTTGTCAGTGATGACAGTATCGGGCTGAATTCATGTGGTCTGATCCGGCAACATGTCTGCAAGTTGATTTGAGCTTAGATGAGTTTTGCTTTTCTCTTTCAGATGCCAACTCTACAGAATTTAATCCTGAATCCAAACACCCAGTGGTAGGTTATCTTATTTATTTTTTTCTCCGCTGTGCTCCTATCACATCATGCCAGCAGAGTCGTCACCGGAATGGTGTTAACATGCAGTTTTATCTCGACAGGTGATTGACATGCCAGAGCACAACCCAGGGCAGATGGGTGGCACTATGAGGTTGGGGAAGAGGCGAACCATTTTCAAATCAACCTCCAGTGTACTGAGTAAGAGTGCTTCTAAAGTTATTAGTGCATTTTTTTTGTTTGTTTTTTCTTCAGGCTATTGTGTTTCTGATGACTTTTATTTCATCATTGCAGGAAAACTGTATGGAGATGTGGAATATGTTGAAGAGAGGCACAGACACAGATTTGAGGTACAGACTAAAACAAGGTTTTAAACCTTTTTGTCTGGGAGTCCTCAACCTCAGAAATACTACTTTATAGATAATGCCACATGCATACCCTGCAGTATCTTATTCAGCAAGTGCACATTACAGGGACTTGATATTTTTCCTTCAATCTTTATTTCATCTTTGGGTCCAGATCTAGTTTTTAAATATAAGTAATATATATTTCTCCAAAGCCTCTGAATCTCTCCTCATTATAGGTGAACCCTGAGCTGAAGCACCACTTTGTAAAGAAGGGTCTTCAGTTTGTTGGCCAGGATGTGGAAGGAGAAAGAATGGAGGTCATTGAATTGGAGGGTGAGATGAAAGTCCTTTTTAAACACAAGCATCCACAACCTGCTGCTAATTAATACAGCATGATGTATATCACCTAAAAGTTTCCACACCATCGTTTTCTTCAACACACTCTGAATCAAATCTTTCTTTGTGTCCATGTGTTTTATAAGTGGTATATGAGGCCTGATGTATTGGAGGTGAAAATGTCGCCACTAATCCACTCGTCCTTATCGTCTCAGATCATTGTTACTTTGTTGGAGTGCAGTATCATCCGGAGTTCACCTCCAGGCCCATCAAACCTTCACCTCCATACTTTGGATTCCTGCTGGCTTCTGCAGGGAAACTCCAGAGCTACTTGGCCAAAGGCTGTCGGCTTTCTCCACGGTAAGCTTTGACTCAACAATGTGTATCATTCAAATTTATCCAGTGGATGCTTGAATAAAATAGCTGAACTCCAGCAGTTTATAGGTTTAGCTTTACTTATTGTGAGTTCTTGTTATTTGGTTTCTGTATGGCATTTGCCTAAAGTTTAAACACTTTTAATTTAGTACTTTTTATATTATATATATTATCATTATTACATATTATATTTTCACTGTTATACCAGTGCTGTAGGGTTCTAATCTCAAACCTTTGCAGCTGTACAATGGCTTAATCAATTTTAACATAGTCCATAAAATATATGCTAGACTTTGTTTAGTGGTTTTAGTGCTGTTCTTTTCTCAACACAAATTTAGTTGACTTTGTAACATGACAGTTAATTAATTGATATTTACAGGCATATTTTAGTCTGTGTCATAATGTACACTGTTATTATAAAGCAGTGTAATTAAATCAAAAGACTCATGGGTATAACATTTACAGTTTACAGTGACAGTATATTGTCAACATTGCACCTCCTCCTGCAGTCGCATTAAGCAGTCCCTGTCAGCCATTACTGCTGCAACCCTAATTTGTTGTATTTGTTTTCCATTAACAGGGACACTTACAGTGACCGCAGTGGCAGCAGCTCTCCTGAAGCGGACATCTCAGAGCTGAAGTTCCCTTCTTTGTGATGAGCCTAAAGCACAAGTAGTTGTTGTGTTTGTGTCACTCATGCGGATAAATGCAAGGTCTAGGAAGAAAAACGGGGCTGCTTGTTAACTGACTCAGAAAATCCAAAAAATGTTTAAAACGTTTTTATGCTCTGATTGGTACACTATATTGTTAATAATTTAAACTCTAAATATGTCATGCCTTCAGTGATTGTTAAAAGCTAAAGGGAGTGTCCTGTTATCTCTGGAGCATTAGACTTGAAGCTTGGGTAGGCAATTTATTTTAGGAGCATTTCTTCTTGTATTTGTTGAAATTCTCTTCACATCCTGACAGCAATCAATAAGTCAAATGCTCTGACCAAAAAAAAAAAACCTGCCTATCTGCGCACACTCGGCTTGGCCCGTAGTCTGCCTCCAAAACCTCCTCAGTCACCAGGCCGTTAGAGAGCTAGACCTGGACTCAGGGCTCAGAACTGAGCCCCACAGTGATTAGCAGCAACAGGGTGCAGAGACAGTTTTGTATCTGACCTGAAGTTGTAGTGATGCATAAATATCTACTGCTGCTTTTCACTTCTGGGAGTCGAGTTCAGCTCATTGAAAGTCTCGATTATTTTCCCTCGCACTATAGACAATAGTCTGATGATCGCATGCTGCTTTTCATCTTTCATCTGCTTTCTGTTGAAAAGCAGATGAAAGATGACTATATATATATATTTATTTATTTATTTATTTTACTTTTTCTCCTCCTGCTATGCATGCAGTCCCGTCACTTACTATCCCACTGTTCGCCTGGCCTCCAAAGTTGCTGGTATGTTTGTGAGAGTGAGTGAGTGCAGTAGTAAACTGTTAAACTGTGTTGCGTTCCTATATGAAGTGTGTACATATGCCCATGTTCATCTAATGGGAAGGGAGAGCTGCGGAAAAACTGCCTACCCAAGCTTTAATGCAATATGTAAAACCGGAATAACGTGTTTATGGGGGAATTAAGGACATTGTGGAAGACCTGTAAAGAAAACTTTTGTTAAATGAAGAAAACAACAGGGTAAGAGGATGATATTTACTTATCAATGCACAGTGTGCATCTTATCTTTAAGTTTATGCCAATTGGGCAGAATTATGAGATGTACAGTATATTTTGCAGTTAATGTATAGATATATAAAAAAAAATATTTGCAGTATGAATAGTAATGTTGACAAGGTGGGTGAGTGACACAGGGTCTGTGCAATCAGGTTTCTAATTGGGACATCCTGCCTACTAGTCTAATGCTGAACACTATGGAAATCCTGATAGGAAACTCCATGTAGTTCTTTGAGACTTTTGTTGTCAAAATGTTGACTGTATATCATGACAGAAATATCATTGGTACATTTTACTGTCTACAAATTAATTTTATGACATTTAAGTGTGTTTATATTTAGGGCCCGAGCACTAAACAGTGTGAAGGCCCTATTGTATCTTTAAACTGGTTTCTCCTTTTAAGGTATAATACAAGCATATGTTTCAAATAATCTTGCATTGCATGCATATCCTCATGAGCCTGAGATAAGTCTGTCTGGTTTTTGTGACTGAGTTATTTGTGAAGTTTTCTGTTATAATGTGCATTGTTAAAGTTTTTGTCAGTGTCATAAGGATACCAGGTTTTAAGTTCTCCAGTAAAGTTATTGCAAACTTGTACACTTTGCAATGTTTCAATATCTGAAGTTTATGTTAAGGTTTGAGGCCGTTTTACTTGCTGAGATAAACAATGACAGCTGAAATACAGAAATGGACCAAGCAAATGTTTTTTGAACTTTGGGCCTTTTACTGACCTGAAACCTACTGATGCAGTCATCTGACAATCTAACTTTAAGTGACACTTGAGTCATCAGTATTAACTGGAAAAGAAAGCTTGGCATATGAAAACTGAGTCACAAAACCAAAACATAGACTTAAATTTGATCTCAAAACATCAGCAGCGTCCAACTGTAGATTATAAGCATCAAGCTTCCATGTTACACTTCCACTAAGAGTCTGTGGTGTCAAATGGAGTGACAGAGCTCATAAATCAGCCCATTTAATAAATGCTTCTGTTTATCTGTTGGTGTGAATGTAGAACAAACATGTCATATCTGTATATCTATGTAGTTCAGATGCATGTGTGATGTGTGTTTATTCAGAATAAATCTATTTTTATTCCTCATGACAGTCTGGCCTCCATTTAGTGGAGCTGAAAATCATAACTGCTTTCTATCAGTGACTGATGGCAAAACTAAAAAGTAATGCAAGATACTCTCACAACCTTCACACTGAATAGTGTTCACTGATTTAATAACCTTCATGAAAAAAATAACACTCATACACAATTATGAGCAATAACTAATACATTATTATAATTCCTATTGGACTTATTAAAGGTGCAAAAGAACATCCAAATCTAAACAAGTACTATGAATTTCTGAATTTTAATTACAGGACTGGAATCATCTCTAAAAATTCGACAAGAGTTTAAATATATGGATAAACGCTACACAAAAACTAGATTTAAGTAGTTTTCTTATGCTGTAGTAGGTTTGTTAAATAAAAAGTAAAACATGATCAAATCTGTTATAAATTTTCATTACACACCACATATCAAAGTGCATATCAAGACAGATTGTCAGTCAGATTTCATGTTGATGCTTAACCTAAATTGTGTATTTAAAACTTTCCACAACAATCGAAAACAATTCAGATGTGTTTTCATGTCGTATCTGGGAGCAATTGCAGGATTTGAATCTTGAATGGACCACAGATATCCCATGACATGATACCGTCACTGATATAATTAAGGTAAACATAATGCACATACACAATAAACTCATCACAGATAAGTTGTTAATTATGAGCCCAGAGGTGGATAGCACCAAAATATATTTACCCATTAGTATTGTACTAAGATTTTGTAATACTTCAGAATTTCCATTTTATACTGCTTTATGCTTAAAAAACCTCCATTAAAATTCAGCTCCACCACATTCATTTGGCAGCTTTATATTCTGCAGTTTAAGCCCAGTCTTCCATTCAAAATATATCAGTTTATAAAATGTTATGACTTGTTATAGATTAAACTACTCTACAATAGATTAAATAGTTAAAAGTGATTCCATCTCAATTGGCTGCAACATTAACAATATAAATTCAGGTGTAATAATTATTCAATAATTTTACTTTTAATACATCTGTACTTAAGTAAGATTTTGTGTGCATGACTTTTACTTGTAACAGTTTTTCTTTACTTTTTTTAACATTGTTTTCGACCTTTACTCACTGTTAGTAAGTGGTCTGAATACTTCTTTCACCACTGCGTGACTCTTTCCTAGTGTTTCCCAGGGGATCTAAAGCAGTATTGTTATCAACTTCCCTTTTTGGTAACAAGTTCACTCTATGGCTAAGACCATAAAGTGATAAACACTGCTGCAAAATAAACGGTCAAACAGTTGCCCACACTAACCCTCACTTTCTATGATTGTTAATGACTTTCACTTATAATTTGCTGACAGCAGGAAACAAGGGTTTGCCTCAATATGGTATTAAATGAAACTACTACTTCCTTATAATCCTCCCCCCTTTCTCTCCCAGATCTGGCCCTCCCTATGTCCTTGTGCTCATGCCCCTCCTTTTGTCAAGTATCAACAGGCAAACTTTAGAAGTCCACACCCTGTACAGTCACACTCACATGCACATGCTTACAGTAGCAGTTAAGATCAGCAGCTCAGATGGGAACTGCAGCGATACCGGAATCTACTTTGTGTGGGACAGATTCTTCTACATCGCTGCTTTTTTGGAGGATGTGAGGAGCCAACATGAGAATGAGACAGACGGAGTTGTGCTGCAACAATCAACTGCATAGACGTGTGGGATGACTGTCAACATAGATTGCTCTAATGATCGTGAGATTTATAAGGAGTGGCTGCTCTGGTTGTTTCTCAACTTTTGGAACGTTACAGATAGGAAACTAACTGGTTGGAAGCTTGTGTGGGGTTTCTAATCTCTTGCAGGTTCTTCATCTTTCTCTCTTTCTCCGAGCCCTAGGCTGTTCCCTAGTCCTCTAACCATTCCTAACCTTACCTACAACCCCATTTGTAATTCCTGCACTGCATATTCTTTTTTTCTTTCTGATTACTTCTCTCTATTACTTGTCTATTCTTCCCTCTCTGTCCCAGAACTTTCACTCTCTATTCCCACAAGCTCTTCCCATCCCTCTTTTCCCACCGTCAGTAACAATGGATCTGACTTTGTGGCAGTACCAGTTCAGAGTCATCATGCTGGGGGACTCCACAGTGGGCAAATCCTCCCTACTGAAGCGCTACACTGAGGATTTGTTCCTGGAATCCATCAATGAGACGGTGGGTGTAGACTTCTACGTCCACTTCCTGGAGGTGCAGCCGGGGATCCGCGTCAAGCTGCAGTTCTGGGACACAGCTGGACAGGAAAGGTTCAGGTGAGAATGAACAATATCTGGTGGAAAATATGGAAAATGGGTGTCTGTGTTCTACAATGGTACCAGTCATAGCATAACACTTCCCCTAGAGCAGTTTGCATAACTTCACTATGCAGCAGGCCTTGTACTACACGTTTGTGTCTCTTTGTATGAGACAATAGAATATCTCATGAAAACAAAGATGACTATTCTCATGTCGAATATTAAAGAAACACATATGCATGCAAATATACTATCCAAACAAACAAACCACTGGTTATTCCATCCACGACAGATCTGTTATCAGTGTTTGCTCTCAGCTACGATTGTGTATCCACCCCGTCACCCTCTCAAGATCAGTCTACAATGTGTATGAAGATGCAGTGGAAAGTGGAAAAGGCAGATCTCTCAGCATATATAATGAAATAGCTAAGAGTGACATGTTCCCTTCTGTCTCAAAATCCATTATTTCAGTTCTCCAGCTGAATGAACCGCAGCAAATTACAAACTGTGCCTGTTGTTGTTTACCTCCTCTCTGTATGGTATCTGGTAATCCCATGAGTCAGCTAAATCAGTCTGTATTGTACTTCAGGTTTTGTTTTTGTAATCAACGACTTTAATAAAGAGGTAATGTTTCACCAACCAGCTGCTGGGAGGACCCTTTAATTCATTCTTTTGATTTAAACATTCAGTGACTCATGGGGGAACTACATGCCTTTCAACAGTGTCATGATTAGGGTGAGAAAGCACAGTGGTTATCAATTTCTTATAAAGAGGCAACTATTTGTCAATCTGCTTATCTAAAAGAGCTCAACTGAAACAGTGCAGGGACTCAGTTGATTATTTGATCACTGAAACAGGAAATAAGTTAAGTCTGAACTCTGCACTGCCTGGTGGGAGGTTTTGGGTGGTATTGACGTGTTGAAATTCAAATCTCCTCCTCCTTTTCTTTTTACACTTTGTCTTTATTCTTTCCTTAGGTCAGTCACCCGCTCTTATTACCGCAACTCGGTTGGAGGCCTGCTGGTGTTTGACATGACCAACCGAGCCTCATTTGAGCATATTAAGGAGTGGCATGCTGAGGTGTGTGAGCGGGTGCAGCCACATAAGGTTCTATTTGTGCTGGTGAGCCAGAAGAGTGACAGAGATGCTCACGGGGAAAGGATGGTGAGTCGGGAAGAGGCTCAGAAGCTGGCCGGACAGTTAGGGATGCCCTATGTGGAGGCGTCTGCCAAGACAGGCCACAACGTGAGGGATGCCTTTGAGCTCCTCGCTCGACGGATTTACCAGGGTCTGTTGAGTGGAGAGGTAGAGCTGCAAGAGGGCTGGGATGGGGTCAAGTGCGCTGCCCCTCAGGCTCTGCAGTTACAGAGAGCCAACCTGACTAAGCCCAGCACAGTCTCCAAGAACAACAAGAAGTGCTGTGGTTAAACTGTGCACTGGTGGTGGTCACCTGTATGCACACTGTTACTGTAAAACAAAAACCAGCCACCTATGAGCTGGATTTGTGGTGACACTTTACTGTATGACATGATCATGGAACACATTGATTTGCACCATTGCTGTGAAGATACAGCACGTCTAAAACATTTCGCAATGCAAGACCGTGATTCTCTATATGTGTACTTTTACATCTCTGAAAACAAGGTTTGTGAACTTAACTACTGTTTTTTTAATGTTAATTCTGCATTTTGTGTTTTTATGAGGAAGTGTTGGCACATAGCTGATCAGACTAACATGACAGATGTTGTCATTGCCTACCTCAGTTCAGTAGGGGCAGGCGTTGTCATGATGATATCCAGTAATTGGGGCTTTTTCCCTATTAAGTCTAATAGGTGCTAAAGACGAAACTCCGTCACAAGCCCATTTAATGTATTAGGACTGGATACTATCACATCTGCTGTGCTATTGATTTGGGGATCTCAGGACATATTAACTAGAAAAGTGGCTCCCAAATGGGGGGAGCCAAAAATATATATTTGATAAAACTCCTCCTGAGGTCATGATGTTACAAAGGTTTGCAAGTTTGATTCATTTTGAGGAGTCACAAGCAGCATCCTGTTTTTCCCTCAGAAACCATGTCTTAACATAATTCTGGGGATTCTTGTCTGTGGTGCTTAGTTGGGCAGTTACTATCAGTGCTGTGCAAGTTATTGAAAATGAGTAATTAGTTAGTTACTAGTTACTACTCTCAAAAATAATTAAAGTACTTTACAAATTACTGCATATAAAAGGAGCCTAGTTACCAGGTAAAGTAAATGTTGCATTACTTTTAAATGTCTGCTTCAATTCTCTTATTAATACACAAATAGCTATATTATTTACTGATGATGAAAAGTAAGCAGTGGGACAATGAAACACAATAGATATGTTTTGATTGGCCTATTTATTGTAGCCTCATTGAGCCTTCAAATCAAGCACTAGTACACAAGTCAGTAGTAATACTGTGTTGGCAGTGTAAAATGAAATAGGCTTAACAACTGTTTCTCAGACATTGGGCAGTAATTTCATATCATGATGGGTCTAATAGACAGGCCACCTGCACATAGCCTTATGTCCATTTCAGGACTGCAAATTCACATTGCCTGAACTGTCCGTGATTGTGTGGGCTATGGGTGGGTGGATGGATAGAAACACAAAATGGATGATTAGTTATATTTCTAGGTATCGCCAAGCAGTGGAATTACTTCAAACACTGACTGGCAGCAGACAAAATTATGGGGGGGGGGGGGTTATATTGGATCCCCTGCTTGATGCATCACTGTAGGCTATTATGCTGCTGGTGAATCTTTTGGGCCCGGGAAGTTTTCTGGAAAGAGCTTTGTTGGATCACTAATAATTACACAGCATCCTGCAAGTGAGCGATTTTAACAGGTGTCAGTGTTAACTCGGGGTTCCGCCTAGCACAAACACAGTGGCAAGCAGTTCTGTCAACTTCAGGTCTTCACTTTTTATTGACCACACATACGCTTTCACAACATAAACACGTTTCTCAGTCTTAACTCCTCTGCTCACTTAACCGGTATTTCCGGAGGGCACACAGTCCAGTTTCTCAAACACAGAATCAATATGCAATTATAATGGGGGGCTGGTGCGCCTGCTGTATTCTGGCTCCAGTGTGTGTATGTGTGTCTTCCCCGCACCAGCATTCTATTGCATCAAGTGGAGAAAGAATAATTAGACAACAGGTAACACCTGTGCCAATTAGACTACCCCTGGCTCTGCTCCTGTGAGCCACTCCCATCTATCTCTCCCCTGCAGCTGAGCCCAAAACACATCCCACCACCAACGTGCTGTTGTTGAAATAAATTATCCAAAAGCCCCAGGGTGCTTTTGGATATTGTTCTTTTGAAATGCTGTGAGAGGTTTCCATAGCAATTACTATTCATCTGGCTGATGTATAGTCTCCTGTTGTGTTTCTGCAACCAAAAAGTAGACAGACACTCAGATTAAATATTCACTGACAGGTTAACTGTTGTGTTTTTTTACTTGGTTTTCTAAAGCAGCAACTTCATTGATTATATTTTGTATTTTTAAATGTTTGAACTCCACTGGACCCTTAAAAACGTCCAAGTAGTCGTATGCTTTTACATTTGTGGAGCACTACAAAAAGAGAATAAATAACTTCCAAACAGCTATGGGCATTTCTTGTTACAAATTGAGAGTCTTCCCTAATCCCTTCAAACTCAGATATAACCTTGTCCAACAAATGCAGACACCACGTGGCTTCTCCCCAGGTCAGTCTGACCAAACTTCTCCTCATTTGGTAATATCAATCATTTATTATGTTTTAATGACATTATGAAAACATCAGGAGATCATTTCTTTTATCATTATTTTGATTCAATTTTCTGAAATGGACAAGAATAAAAAATAAAATTTACACGGATGTTTGGAGTGTTACTGTAATAAAACCAACTACATTCAGTTACAATAGACAACAGCACATACAGTACATGTCTAACACAAAGGTAAATAATCTACTGTATTGTAATCTATCATGTGCAGTAGGAATTTGGTATTATAAACTATTTATATATTTTAAAAAAACAATAATCAACATCATTTGAGCAGAGTGGGTAAACAGGGGAGCCATAATCTCTTACTCAACGTTAATGATTATTTATTATTGGCAATATAACACCAAAGATACTTTTTAAAGGAGGCAAATGAATCTGTAACATTCACATCCAAATGCTCTGGAGTATCAAAAGGCATACTGGATACAGCAGTGGTCACAATCCAAAAGAAGGTGTAAATGTTTATTGACAAAAATGCAATGAATAGAGTTTTGCCAGACTTTGCTAAATGGCAACAAAACTGAATCAAGGGACGAGTTACGTAATTGTGAGATGGTGCTGGCAAAACACTCAAAAATGAGGGAGAACTGACAAACACCAATGTCAAAAAAATATACCCCCACCCAAACCCACTATTTCTTCTTTACCAGTCAAAAAATAAAATCCCAGTTGAAAGGAAAAAAACCCCCCAAAAAACAACAAACAAAAAAGAAAATACAGAGTTGGTACAACATATTAGTGTACAGTCTTGCTATTTTTTGGTTGTCTTGCGGATCAGAGCCATTCTCTGAAATGAAAACAAATGCAAAGAGTTAAGTTCACATTCATTACAACACAAAATATATCAAACATATTAAGAAATACATAATCAACAGTTCTCTACCTATGTAAACTCCACATGTTAATATTAACAGGAAAATGTCATGACATGACAAAGCATCTAATGTTCACCTGTTTATGAGCCTCTGTGGTGCAAGCCTTCTTGAACGGCCGGATCTCATCTGAGCCATAACCAGGGATCCACATGTTCCACTGACGCTCTGGTAAAGACAAAATGCAGTGTCAGCAGGACCAAGGCTGCATGAACTTCTAAAGAGGCAAAGCTGCTCCTATCAATTACCCATGTTTTTAAATTACAACAAAGTTTGATAAATAACTTAAGTCACTTCGAATGCACAATGCAAGTTAAGCAATTAAATTAATCATTCATGCATCAAATCTGTGTGATATATTGGGCATAATCTTGAACAACAGGAACTTACCGAGATGTAATTGGACATCTTTCACCTCCAAGGTGTTGGACTTGCGATGACGTGCCAGCTGACAGGCAGCTGTCACTACACTCTCTATAAAGTCATCTGCAATTTGTAACAGCATCTGCAAAGAAACCAACATTGTGAGTAAACACCAAACCAAAAAGGAAAAAAAAAATCACAACAGCTGGAAAATCCCTCATATTTCCACTGCCCAAATTAACTTTCATTGTTAGCAGTATGTTAAAAAAAACATTTAAGCAACAAGAATCTGCAAGATGACACAAGTTTTACTTTCACAGTACTTGGGCTTACTAAAACAAATAAAACTGTAATTAAAACCACAGACCTCCTCAACGTCCTCATCCAGCTGTTCATTTGGGTCAATCTCTCTCACCAGGTCTTGCAGCTTCTTCTTGCTGAGCACCTGGAAAGTAAGCAGATGTACAGCGTACACTTACTGTGTTATTAAGACTACAGGATACAGACAGCAACCATGCCATGCACTCTTTGTAGTCATCTAATGAAGGTCCAAAATGTAATAATGACAACAAGGCACTAACAAGAAAATGGACTGTGGGAATTTGTAAACAATTTCACAGATATCACCATATTCTTCACATATCTTATCAATTTATACATATATAAATGTCATACTGGTTTTTCCATATTGTTATTTTGACTGTTTTGGTCTATTTTGTACACATGACATATATTGCACGTCTGTGGGTCTTAAGAGAGGAATCCACCTTCTGTTACTCTCCTGAGGTGAGATGTGAGGTGTGATTTCTGATATTAGAAATGAAACTGATTGCTTGTGTGTTCTCCTTTTCCATGTAGAGTCAAACATGTAATATAATGAGAAATGGTACTCTTTGTAACTTTTAAAAATCAAGAGTTCATTTATTATTTCATGTTTTTTAATTGGTAGATGATTAGTGAATAAACTGCATTTACATAGCACTGCTTAACAATTAGCCTCTCATTCACACATTACACTTCAACATGGGGACAGAAGGCATCAAGGATCAAATCACTAACCCTTTGATTAGCGGGCTGCCCAGTCTACTGCTCAACATCCTGAGCTACAGACAGTTTATGTGTCTTTCATTAATATCAATCAAGAACTTATTATAATCATGTTAAACTCAACACATTGAGTTTAACAACTAGTCTTGTAAAGTTTTGAACTTTTTTGAGTTTCTCTGTATCTATTTGAGTCATTTTGATCACAGCCATTGTGCAGTTTTCCAGACAGTAAGTAGTGAGTGATATAGCAACCACCCAAGTCCGGCACCACTGTCAAAATACATTTTAAAAGAAGAAAATGAACTGACCTGAGATCCCTCTGGACTACTTCTGCCAGCAGGGCCAGGGGCTCCCAGGACCTTCACTGCTGTTGTGGTGTTGTTAGCCATGCTGGTGGCTACAGGAGACGTGGGGGGGGACTCTAGATTTTACAGGAAGCAAAACTGGTGTGTCCTGTCTGTGCCTGTGTATGTCAGAGTCTTGGGTGACAGTCCAAGTTGGGCACTGGTGTGATGGATTATCTTTTAACAGGGACCACGTCCATAAATCTGTAGGAAAAAGACAGATATTTCATAAATCAGCACATCATAGCAGTCTTATCAAATAAGCTCCTTATTAATGTTAACTCTGGGTTCTAGATTTCTGGTTGTAATATCTCATCTGTTTAACCGTATGTAGTGATTTTTAAAAATGTATTTACACCGAATGCAAAAGATACAAATTAATGTGGGCATAAACAAAAGATTGGCATCTTGATATAGCATGGTAACAGCTCTGTAACAGATAAGAAGGCACTGCAAAGACTTATAAAAACTGCACAAAAAATGATCAACACACAGCTGCCTGCTCTAGAAGACAGGTACACGCCCCACTGCCTGCAGAAAAAACGCTGCATCCTAAAGGACTCATCCCACCCCACCCATCAGCTGTTTGAATGTCTGACCTCAGGCAAACGTTACACGGTCCAATAAGTCACGCACTACAAGACTACAGAACAGTATCTACCCCAAATCCATCATCACTCTGAACTATGCTCTGAAATCACATACACTATAATCAATAACATGTGAAATCTATCAACATCCTGTGCAAAAGTGTACATTTTATACTTATTATGGTCCATCTCATTTTTAACTTTCTTTTAAGTATATGAATGTGAACTGTGTGTGTGAGAACAATCTTTCTTTTTATGTATACATCTTGAGTTCCGTTTTTAAACTGTGTACTAAATTTCGTTGTGTATTTTTTTAAGCAATGATAATAAAGTGATATTGAATCTTGTATCAAAAGAAATGAGAGACTCTTAAAGGGGCTTGTTCACGGCTCTTTTCACTATATAGCTTACTCATTTAGAAAACGACAAAAAACATTAAAAAGGATGGATGAGAAACCCCACAGTGTGCATCTATACTATCATTTTACTGAATATATGGAATAACAGATTTGATGTTTTAATACTTTCCTACCATTTAAAGCTATTTTTAACGTTGCTGTTTAAACAATCCATTATTACTACACTACAGCATTTTTAATACCACACTGTATACTACGGTAGCCGTGTTAGCTACAAAACATAAAGTAGCAGCAAAACAACGTTTGATTATCTACTCAAAATATTTACTGAGTTAGCAAATTAACACCTCACTCAGAAAACAGAAACATCCAACAGGTATCTATTATGTGGCTGTACAACCTCCACAAATAAAGCAAACGTGTAAAATAGAGACCCCAAAGTAGCGTTATGTGCTAAAAACAATAGCAGCCATCGAGCTTTGACGTTAGCCGAACAGGCTAACATTAGCGACTAATCTAACACTGTGGCTTCACTCACACTCCAACATTCATTTACGCGTTAAACTGCCAACTTACCCAATTAAATAAACATTATCTGTCCATGTTTCGGTGCCGTTGCGACGACAATGTGTCAGTTTTACACAGAAATACTTCCTCGAACAGTCTGGACACAGCAGGAAAAATGAGCGAGGATATTTTTCACTGCTTCCGCTTTGTTTATGTCTACTTCCTGTGGTGACTCTGCTCTGCCACCTGCTGGATGGTGTGGAGAACTACATCGAGATTCAACAAATAGATGAGCGTTTAATTTGTCTCCGTGTAGGGTGTCAGAACACAAATATGCCACAAAAACCTGCAAAACTATCATAGAACTAGATCAGAATCTTTTCTTTTTTTAAAGAAATGAACAATGACCAAGCAACAATACTGCGCAGGGAATATAATGCAATTTTAATACATAATTATCCCACACCAGAGGAGTAATCCATCAATTATAAAATATTCAAAAGTAATAATAATTCAATGATTATTAAAATATTATTTGGGATGAAATAACTTGAGGATTCAGGTTCAGTGAGAAATTTTTAACCAGTTCGCTTTTAAGGAACTACTCATTTCAGGAAATGCAATACCTCCAAACTACCTTCCGGGTTTTTTTAAATACCTGATTTATGTTTATGTGGCTTAGTCCCACAAATAAAGTCACAAAAGTTATGGCAATATCCTAAGGAGTGCGGCTCAAATGTCCTGTTAATTTGAAGCCAACTGTTTTGTTGTTATTGTTTCCCCAAAAAACATGTTTTTGAGATACTACCTGAGCACTTCACAAAATATTTGACAGTTTTGCTTTGTTTTTGTTATTTTGAAACATATATGACCGATTTCAACATTATTGGTCAGAGATGGATGCACCAATGCATCTATCTGAGACTGAAAGTGATAAAATATTTACTGTGTGGGTCTAAGGATGACTCTGCATTTTATATCAGCTTACACAGCAAACGACCTGAAACCTTTAGACACAATCTCTTTCAATTTCATTCCCTGTCCATCTCTGGTTAACAGCTGATCAATCAAAGCTTGAAGCAAATGAAGCTACAATGTTTGCTTGTTCGGCATTACATTTGATGCCAGGTGATTACAAAGCAACAAGTCAGGACAGCTTTCAAATTCTTGTGAACTTCCTCAGTAAAGCTGACCTCAAAAACAACAAGCTCAGTATGAAAACATGATAAGCTTGACTTCCCCCAGAGACAAATGACAAAGTGGCAGCAAATTTGATTATTGGAGCTGCCGCAATTTCTATATTTATTGTTCACATACACAATATTTCAGGCATAAATGCTCATCAGCAAAAAAATAGTCTGTAGAAATATAATAAGGATTTTTGAGCAATATATCTCAGGCTATAGAATAGAGTTTCTCTGTGCTTTTGGACATTTTGTGAATATTTTGGAACCACTTCCTGAAAACAAGAATGAAAGACACACCCACCAAGTCTCTAGATAAATACTGAGCAAACTTTCATTTCAGATTAGAAGCTACGCAGGAGGGCAGACCATTTTTTTGTTACATTGAAAAGGTTTTTTACAGCCATGAAAGTACTCCTATTTGTCGCAGCAGTTGCCCTGATTCACGGCAGTTATGGTAAATATTTTTTTTATGCACTGTTATACAATCTTCTCAAAGATTATAATTTTATTGTTGCTCTGCTATGAACAATTGGTTTGATCTACAAGTCTGGCTGTGGTATTTTCTCAGAATATGTTTTTACTGTTGGTGGTCCTGAGGTTTGTGTGGTTTGTGTATATTTGTGTCTGCCTGCCTGCCCGCCTGCCTGCCTGCCTGCCTGCCTCATTATCGACTGTGTTGTTGTTGTTGACTTGGTGTTTGTCCTCTGGAGGAAACAGTTTGCTTTCTCTTCTGTCACACTGATGGGTTTCCTCTTGCGTTTACGTGACTCAAGCTGAAACAACGTTTGGGGAATTACTGATACACTGAAATGAGGAACAACTAAATAATTTTATGTATATAAACAGATAACTCTTAACGTCATTCTCAGTCTTAACTGTGAAGTGTTGTGCAATTTTATTTGCCTGTGGGGAAAGACAGATGGCATCTGTTGATAACAGCGTTAGTAAAGTCAGAGAACCTGTTGCTGGTCATGTGGCCATGGTGACATGAGACTATTGCCAGTTTTCCAGCAGGACCCTGAAATAAATGTCAGGAAAAGGGAGAGGTTGTTTTGAAAGTGTTGCCCAGAACAGCAGCTAGATCCCCAGTGCAAGTCAACAAGTCTTTTCTCCTGAGCCCCATGCCTATTCATTTTGTGATCAATAACTTGCATCTGTAATCTCTGTCCACTTGCAGCCACTTTGCTCATTAAAGGGCCAACCCAGCCTGTTCTGGAGGGAGAGAGTATCACACTGGAGTGTCTGTACTCAGACTCTGAGCACAACATCAGCCACGTCCACTTTGAGGTGTTCTCCAAGGTAAGCAGCAGGAACAAGTGGGTGTGAGAGAAATACATGGATTGTCCACAGAACAATGTCACATGTCATAATATTTATAGATTTATAAACTAATGGGCCTGTTCCTTGATGGGCAGTCAGCTGTTCTATGTAAATATTGTACAAAGCAACTGGCTGCTGTGTAGTACAGTGCAGTGGAGAGAAATGTATCTCTATAGTTCTCAAAATTTGCATCCAAATAGACATCACCATCATTACAACATGATGGTGTCATTCATTTAAGAACTGATGAAGTGATATATTTTTCCATAGTTCCACATACACCATTTCTTGGTGTATGTGGAACTATTTCGCTGCTGCTCTACTATTCAGTTGTGTATTTTTGAGTGATTAGAAAAGTTAAACAAAAGTTTCTCCTCTTTCTGTCACCCTTCTTATCTTCTATTCTCCCTTCACTAGTACATGCAGCGCTGGCATGTAGTGTGGGAACGATCTTGGTGCTACTATTCGGTGTACATCGAGCAGGTGGGTGACAGTCTGTTCCTGACAATCCCTCGAGCAGGGAGGTACTATGAGGGGCCCTACCGCTGTGTGTCCGACTTCGACAATGTGACTGCGCAAGAGAACTCCTCCCAGCTGCTGGAATTCAAAGTGCATTGTGAGTGCCTGGGTTGATATGGGTACGAGTTGTGTAAGAACTGTCTGCCAAACTCCTGTGGAACAATGACTCTGTGACACTGTGTTTCCCTTTTGCTAAATAAAGAAACCGTAGATTTTTCATAGCATCTGTGTCCTGCAGAAGTCAAAGAGATTTCTGTGGGAATCTGACAGTTGGCTAGATAAATATGTGACATGCAAACAAGATGCACAGTTTCTAAATTTCACTTTCCATAAGCAGTGAATATTGAAATGCCGCACAAGGGAGGAAGCAAAATAAAAATAAAAATAAAAACCTGTCTGGATGTACATTGGTAAACAGTCTAGGCAAGAAGACAGAACAAAGAGACTCGGAAACCTTGCAATTTTCCTCATATTTCCAACCAGCAGGAGGTGAAGACAATCTTTCAGACACTGTGGACACAGCTTTCTTCACAGTGAGGGATAGAAAAACACATTAATAGTTAATAACACAAGACATATCTATGCAATGCAGCTGCTGAGGGTACACAACAAAACAACAGTGTTCCCTATGATAGGTTGACAACAGTTATTTCAGTTTTTTTTTTGGCACTTCAAGAAAACAAAGACGCATTCCCCTGGTGGGGCTCAAGATTGAAACTATCAGTGTAGGATACACAGTTGTGTGAAACGGCATCCATGGCGAAGCTAGTGAGATTATCAGTGTCCTCTATCTTCTCAGTGGCCATCAAATCGACCATAATGCCGTTTGATAGGATCCTCAGCCTCCTGGGGGGAATCAATAAGAGGCAAAGATTAGAATGGACTAAAGGAGATAGAGGGGGAGAGAAGCCAGGATCTGGAAGGACGTGGGCCATCTATTGAGATGGAAGAGAAAATAAGCCATTATTCACAAGACTGCCTCTCTAAAGACTTCGATAAGATGAAGCCTATTATCATTATTATTGATTGCTTGGTACAGTCAGTACCACTGGGAGGCATTCATACTTGATCCCATATACTTAAATATACTCAAAAAGATCTGCGTCTTTACCATCTGCTACCATTGCTAACACATGTTCAGTCACGTCCCAGACTCTTGAAGAAGTATATAGTTGCGTTGTACAAAACATTTCTTCCTTCATTAATGCCTGTTCATGTGTCCTCATTCCCACTGCGTTTAAGACATGGGAGAGCTGTCACTGACCAGGGAAGGCTACTCCAGCTACCTGGGTGTCCCACAGGAGCTGAAAGTACGAGCCGGCGATGATGTGGTGGTGAAGTGCTCTGCCAGCTCATCAGAAGAGCTGAGCTACTCCTGGCAAAAAGAGGTGAGAAAGCCTCGGGAATGTGCACAGTGACAGTGTCCCCATTTTGCTTTTGGAAAATTGTCATTCTGTCTCCCTGCTCCTTCTCTCCACTTTTGATGTGACCTCATTATTTTTTTGCCCATCTTCATCCAGTCTCTCTTTTATCTCTTGGCCTTGTTCAAGCTTTCCTTTAATTCTCTCTCCTCCTCTAACACATGTTTTTCTCTCCCTGTCTTCCTCAAGCCACTTGTTTCCCCTCGCCTGTCGTCTCTCTATCCCATTCACAGAAGAAGTGCTCTGTATATAAGTGACCGGTTGGCTTAGGCCTACCATACGCTGGGGATTGCAGCATGCCCACTTACAGAGAATTAATAGTTTAATGAGGTCTAGACAAGAGCCAGTCAACCTGAAAACAATTATGTGGATAGATTTCTAATGATTTTTTTAGTGTTTGGTTAACCAGCATTGAATTATTCAACTGTGCTCTTCGCTGCACTAAAAAATCACGCCTGAGGGAAATTAAGACATCTCAGTGTAAAATGCCAAACAAGAAGAAGTTGATGAGTTGGGCAATGCACTGTGGCCTTGTGGTGAGAAAATGGTATTACACTTTGAAGATGTCTTCAAAATTGCCAGTGCTGCCACTTGCAGGTAACAGGTGTAATGAAGCTATGAAAGTATGAAGATATCTTGGGAACAGGCAGACGTAATTACCAAGTTTCCCCAAATTTCCCTCGTGTTATTCCTTTCGATAAGTCGGCTTGGGGTTAATATGCTTGTTAAAGGGTCATTGCTAATCCGGGGTTTTAAATGGGCTTACAAGTCCCAATCCTATTCAGTTCAATTCTATACTGCTAATACAGTTTGTCTGCCACATGATCATAGTGCTTTAGGTTTATGTCATTAATTGTTGAATATTCAGCCACTGTCACTTTGGTGAGGAGGAAAATCTGAATTATTATTATTGCCAGCATGACTGACAGGTTCATCACTGTGTGGAGGTTCAATCATTTTGTGCACCAACACTCAGGATTCACCTGTCGATCTATTCGTGGGCCATTTACATAAGTCACAAGGTCTTTTGGAAAAGACATTCCAGGAAATTATCAGATGAGATGGAATGATTGGTGTAAATTCATTTTTGCGAGTGTCTTTGTGTGCTCACTGTACATATTACAGGAATGGATGAGTGGCAGAAAGTAGCATCAGAATGGCCCACTTTGACAGACAGCCGCTGTGGGCACAGTGGCCCCCACTAATGACAGCAGGACAGAAGCAGAAACGGGCCACTGCTTTGGGAGCGTGTGGATTTGCATACAAAATGCTGCTTTGGCCAGACCTGGCCTTTATGGGAAATCCTCTTAATTCAGATCCATTCAAATTGAAATGGACTTTCTTGGCAGGAGCTGGAGCTCCCAGGAGCCAAATCATTTGCATGGTGTAATGTCTTCTTTTTTTTTTTGCGCCCTCCTCCACGTTCATTTGTTTTCCAATCCTTGTGTTTGGCCTATTATTTGTTTCCTCCCGTGTCGGGCTCTAACTCATAATAGTGATGCTATTTTTGTGTCAGCAATTCATCCTGCTCCCTTGCCATCTCATTATGTGTTGTGTTAACACTGTGTGTTGTTGCTGCATCATTCTTTGCGGATGATGGTGTTATCTGGGTTATTGACTTGTGTGGATGTGTGTTCATTCATTGGGATTACTGCTCAGGTAAATACACTTCATAAGTGACTTTGGGGACTGCTCTCTGAGGGCCACACGCCACCAGATATTTCTGTCTTTATGTCTTTGTCCCACTGCCATTGCCAATCTCTCTGTTTCTCTTCATTTTGCCCTATTTCATTTGTATTCATTGTCTGTCGTTACTCATTCATTCATTCTCATACACAAATCAGCTAAGATTAAAACTCTTTGCCATCTTTCTTTCTCTCTCTCTTTAGCTTTATTTATGTCTGAAACTCTTTCTGTCTGTTTCTCTCAGGCAAGCACACTCCATTCTCCATCTTTCTTGACCTCTTAGTTAAGGACAATTTTAATTCGTAAGAGTTTGTCGATCTTATTAGGGCTGCAAACCACCTGACAAAACTTTTCTTTTTTACCCTCTGCCTTGTTTTATGTTTGTTTCACTGACCTATGGTCTCTTGTATGTCTCTATCTTTCTCTCAGGGTGACGACTGGATCTTACCTTTGTCTAAGCTGACGCTGAAGAAGGTGAGCAGAGAGAGTGAAGGGCAGTACACTTGCATGGCCGAGCACCCCTCTGTGGAGTCACTCAGCAAGAAACGCACCATCAGCATCACTGTGCTGCCTGGTAAGAACATACTTTATATCCCCCTGGACACGGACTGAGTGTGGAATGGTTGTTTCGCTCTTCCTCTTTCTAAAAACTGGTTTGGCCATTCTTTGTAACTGTTGGGAAATTTAACAAAGATGTTGTGTTTCCTCTTTAATTGAACAATCCTGACTCTCAAGTGTGACCAAAGAGGTCATGTGTAGGTGGAATTGTGTCATTGGAATCATTCATCAGAAATACTCATTTCTGCATTTCCATATCTGTACGTAGAAATGAAAAAAGTCAAAAGGTGCATTGTAGAGTACAAAGCAAAGAGACACACATTTGAGAGGAGTTACTTTGTCTTTAACAAGCCATTAGATAGATTTCTATAGAGTGATAGTCTGAACGTGTATGACTGACAAAGTGTCTTATTTCTCACAGAACGTGAAGATTGTATTCAAGTGGAGAGCTAATTTCATTACAACATTATAGCTAATCCAATTAAGGCACTTCATCTGTCTTCATCATCTTTATCAGTGACCTGTGAGATGCCTGCACTATGTTAATGCACTGCAGTTTTTAAACACTATCCTCTCACCCAGTAAGATTCACAGGCCTTGTGATTTAAATCGTTGAAATTATGCCTCCTCTAAAAATGCAATTAAGCCAGTGCATGTTATTTATTATGGTAGAGTTATCTTATTACTGCTGCAATTGACTCATTGGTCACCGTGCTCAACAATGTCTCCACTATCCCCTCTGAAGCACATGTACTAATTAAAAAGGTAATCATTTCTAGATGCTGGAATAATGTTTTCTCATCCTTGAAGGTATAGCGAGCAAATGTTGCATGTCAATGCTGCTGCTTTGAAGTTGCACTACAGTGTCAGAACAAACCTTCAGCAAACAATCCTGGTGCTAAACTGTGTGACTAAAGCTGCCAGAGAATCCTATTAAAGCAAGGAATATGAACAAAAGCATGTGTTTGTTGCTGCCTCAAATCCTCATAACCTTAATTTTTCAATGTTTACTTTGTCTGTTATCTCAAAGTAAGGTTTCAGAGCACACAATCCATGTAATACCTATTTTGAAATCTTGTATATAATTTTAAAAATGTAAGCACATGAAGAGGTCAGTTTTTAAAATTGTAAAAGGCAGACTTCTGGAAGATCAGTGCTGTGTACAACTGTCTGAACTGCAGACAGAAACTCTTTCCTTTGACAGGAGGTTGCCTTTAGGAGCTTTGCCCGAAGGTAGGGGGCTCATAGTTTAGTGTGATGCATTTTTCAATCATGTCTGACTGATCTGCCCCACAGAGGATTCCCCCTGGTATGAGTCTACTAATGGTCGTCTCACGTTGATGACCTCGGCGGCTGCTGCAGCTCTCGTGGTGCTCGTCCTCTCAATGAGTGTATTCCTGTGCTCCAGGGCCAAGCAGACCAAGACCAGCAAGGGGCCCATGTAAGGAATGACTATTTGTGTGTTTGCTTTTTACTCATGATCGTCTTAAATCATGTTCAGAGTCTGATGGATTATGTGCTTCTGAATTCGAGTGCATGTGTGTGTGTCTGTTTAATTTCTTTACGGCATTTTATCTGCACTCACTTTCCTATTTCCCTAACTCAGTTGCAGTCTTTTCTTCTACAGTTTAGCTTTATATTACGGATATGAAAATTGCTGCAATATTTCATTCTGTCTTGTGTGATAGAACCAAGGCCACTTCAGCTACAGTGTGTGTGTGTGTGTGTGTGTGTGTGTGTGTGTGTGTGTGTGTGTGTGTGTGTGTGTGTGTTACTGTGCACCTCACTGTATACTTCACACTGTGTGTGTGTTATGTATGTCAAGTGCTCTTACAAAAGACCTTTCAGAACATGTGCACACCTTTTGTGTGTTTAAAAGGCAGTATCCATGCTGAATATTAAAGTATAGCTCAGCAGGTCTGACCTACAACAACAAAAACAAAAACCCACCAAAAAACGGAGTTACTGGCACCAGGGTTTTATTCTGTGGTAGATAAGAACATCAGTAGAAATCCCAATAAACATGTTTGCTGACAGCATGTTAATGTGCACTGTGACACCATTAGACTCATTAACTTATTTTCCATATAGACTGAAAAGAAAAATTTAATTTCAAAAAGACTTTCCATAAGAGCCTGCTTCATTCAGGATTTTTGTGCATTTGTGGTAATGTAGGAGAAAAAGAGTAATTCTTATAAGCATGAATGAATGTAGATGTGCTGCCATGTGTATATGAGCATATGTGTATACAAAGAGAGACAAAGCAAAACAGAGAAAATCTGACTTTTATATGAACAGCCAGGTGTTGCTGCAATTCTCGGTTCTAGTCTATAATTTCCTCACTTATACTTTACCTTTCTACTGCTTACTGGGAGGTAGATATACTGATAATTATGCTCCTCTGTCTTTCCCTCTCTCCTCTCCTCAGTGATGACCATTCTCAGAAGAAGCCCATCTACAAATCAAGTGTGGAGTCTTTACCCTCCACCTGCGGAGACAAACAACCTCTGGTGTGACTGCACATCAAGGTGGCTGGATGAGGGGGAGGGGAATGGAAGAGTGGATTGAGTGACAGATGAGGAAGAGGGAATGGGTGATCAGAAAATGAGGGATGGCATAGCAAAGATACTCCAAGAATGAGGAGATGGTAGAGGGTTATAGATGGTCATATTGGGGGAGAAGAGAGAAAGGAAAAGAGGGAGGCAAAGGGTTAGGTAAAAAGGTAAAGGTAAAAATATTGGGAAACTATAGGGAGAGCAAAATCGAAATCAGTAACAAGCAGGGTGCTAAAAAAGCCCTGAAGGGAAAATGATTGCTTTAGAGACATAGAAGCTGCTTTGCTTGTGAGTGTAGCCTGCAGCTATGCAACTTGGACAAAAAGGTGGGCAATTTTCTCTTCATTTATTCTGCACCGTGGAAAATGGTCAGCAACATGCTTAGAAATACCTTGTGGATGAGTCTTGTGTACTGTAAGGGCTGTAAAAACTCCACAAGCAATTCTCTCCTCTCTGTTGCAGTTAATTGCATAGCCTTATATTAAGAATGAACCATTAGGGTGATAGGACATGGTTTTATTTTCTTGTCCAAAGCAGAAGCAACTCAAAACATTTGTGAGAAGAATTTTATTATAATCTCTTTATTGTGACAGCTCTCAGGCACATAGCACTGTATTGTTTAATTTGCTGTACTTTGGATTTCTTTGACATTAAATTGCTTTGAGGAAATATTATTTATTGCCCTCCTGCATGCCAATGATTTTGTTCCATTTTAGAGATACAAATGAGTCTGGGGAGTACTGACAACATGGTGAATGGCAGACATGCATGCTCACTCAGTTGCACATCTTCTCGATCCAATGCCATCTCTGGTTTTCATCAGCTTTTTTTACCAACCTTCCCTTTCAGTCTGTAAGACCTTACTCTAAAGCAATGACCTTTACACAAAGTATTGTGCCCATGAATGCTTGTGTTTTCCCCCATCTTCCTGCAAGCACAACCCTAGCCAGTTCAGCCATATACACATGTGCAGTTGCAGTTGCACACATAAACACTCAGGCATTACACAGTGAGAATAATTGCAGTTAGGTAACCTTGAAATTTTGCTCATTTATTATAAGAGAAGGCAAAGTTAGTCACAGCTACTTCTACTGTAATCTCAACTATATTTAGTCTATTAAACTGCCCCCCAAAAATAACTATCATAGACAACTTCATCTTTCTAATTTTCTCCTCTGTTGCCTTGTGTCACAGCCCTGCTCTAGAGTGCAGCAAAAAAAAGAAGTATTATGGGCATTCCATGTATTAAATAAATGTATTTAAAAGATCTCAACACAAAACAACACAACTCAAAACAAACCAAAATAACAAATGGATGGGCCGAGTCTGAGAAGTGTAGTGTAGTATTCTGACATTTTGACCTTGATAGTGCCTCAGGGATAAACCACCGGACAACAGCTTAGGGCAATGCAGCAGCTGTGCAAAGAATACAGAACAGCCCTTTTTTTTGTTTGTAGTGCAGGCAGAGTCCTAACAGGACAAGGAAGCAGATCTGTGACATTTAAGTCAGGCATCTCCTCACTGAGTGTCAACATTTTGTCAACTGGGCCAATGTCCTGGCAGCCCTCACACTAACCTATATGTAAAAGTGAATTATACTAAACATGACACCTCATTGACTAACGCACCAAAATGCCAGGCATTTGCAACTGTGTGCCAGTGCCCACTGCTGTTCTCGTCACGGTCACTTGGTTTTGTATGTGCGTCCTGCATATGTTGTGTCAAATGGCTGAAAATGAAGGAGTGTATTTCGCTGGAGAAGCAGGTGTTTTCCCCTCATTACTTCCTGACAATGCCCCATCTGGTGCGGTGGAGCTGCTGCCACCGACTCCCTGCCAACCGGGGAACAAACACTCGCAGAGAGGCTGACAGGGAAAAATGGGATGGGACAGGAATTGTGGAATGAGCGGGGCAGATATCATCTTCGCCAAAACAACGAGGTTAAAACTTGTGTGGTGGAGGAAATCACTAAGATAGCCTGAAGCTAAGACTTTAAGATTTCACACAGATCCATGCATTCGGAGATCAGATATAAGGTGAGTTCAAAGCAAGGGTAGATATATTAATATTAATGCTAATCGACTGCTTTGATGCTTTACTGGCTGTTTGAACTTTTCTGACTGTTTGAACCAAACTGACCAGAGTGTCTGGAGGATTTATGACAGATGAGAGAGAGGCCAAAGCTGATTTGAGACCCATGACGTGCTATACCTACTGTCACCTGAGGGAGGCGCCAAAGATACAGTTTCAGAAGGACGACTTCAAGCCCTGGGAGGCTACAAGCCTTATAACACTAGATCAGGATGGTGAAAAAAAGAGATGTGGAAAGAGAAACAATTTTCATAATGGGGCAGCACTCTCTGACTGGAAAACACAATTATGGGCAAACGGTGGCCACAGCATGAGGCTAAAGTTAAAGATCCCCTTCAGCGGGCTCTAATAGGCCCCGACTACAGATGAGTAGGAACACCAGCTCGTCCGGAGCACAAGTTTTTGTTCCGGGCCATTACCGTCATTGTGAGAGGTGATTTAACCGAACACACTCAGGTCTGCTCCCTGCTCTCCTTGATGAGTCCTATGCATGAGAACAAGCAGCTGCAACAGATATTCCTTCCTCCATTCTGACAACACCAAGAGGCCGCTGCACATATTTTGATTTGGCAATGACCTTTGCTCCATTGTATATAACCAAATAGCCAATCATGCAGCCGGTAAGGAAAATAATTTTACAAAGTAATTCTTGCAACCATGTCCTAAAATGTGGGAAAGGTGAGTAGGCTGTGTAAGTGACCTCCATTTGCTAAATGTCATGCATTAATCACTCTTTTCCAGTTGACTTCAGAAAACAATAAATGACTGCAACACTATTGTCTCTTCAAACAATAAACATCTGTTTCATTTTCATCATCTTAATCATTGTGCCACACGTCCACTTCGGTCTGTGAGACTGAATTTGAAATAAATTGGTTATTTGAGTCGGAAAATTAATACTGGCAATCAATCACATTTAGAGCGAATTGATTTCAATTAATTGGAAAATGCATCCCATCCCTTCCCTCCCCTGCTCACCTCTGTGTAGTCTTTCTTTTTGAAGCCCATCCCTCTTTCTCATCCGCACACCCCTCCACCTGCTCCTGCTCTCCGCAATTGGTCAGACAGACACACGGGCCCACCCTATTGGCAAGCTTTTAAATATATTTACAATGTAAAGTAACCAAGAAAACCGGTCAAGCCATCTCATTGAGGCATTCGGAGGGAGAGAAAGTGGGTGTGTATGCGAGGGAGCATTACTATGTAAAGACCTGCTGTTATTACTGAGCGCTTGATAAAACACACACTCGTTCACGCACAGTGCCACGCGCGTGCACTCTCTCTCTCTCCCCCCCTCTCTCTCTTTCTCTCTCTCTCTCTCTCTCACACACACACACACGCACACATACACAGACGCTGAAGGCGCTGTCGGAGAGTGAACCTGCGGGTTCATGTCACTCTGATTTCTCCAAGGAAGAGGAATACTGAGGAAGAGATCAGAGGGGAATACCAGCGACAGAGATGGCTTTCGCGTCCGTGTGGAACTACTGCGTCCCTCTCACCATCATCACCGTCGCCTGCTTGGTGCGCACTGGTAAGGCTCGAACGAGAGAGTGAATGAGTGTGATGTGAATGAGAAGAGTGCTAAGCTGTCTCGATGTGTTGGGGATTTTCAAGTTTGTTCAAGTGCTCAAAGATGAAGATGAATGACGCTTTGAAATACACTCGGTCTATTTTGACTCATGAGAAAAGGGAGGAAAGGAGAGCGCACGTCCCAACAAAACACGTGCTGGTATTCCAGTTTACAATCATACTGCGGGCCAGTGTTAGTATTTATCAATGTGTAATTTAAATCAAAGTCCTTTGCGGAACTGTGTGCTAATCCCAGTTGCTACTTGAGTATGAGCCATTGTGTTGACCACCACGCAAAACTGGGATGCTGGAAAGACCCTAAACAACCTCAAAAATGAAAACAAAAGTGAAAAGGCAGAGTCGCTGTCACTTTCTGCCCAAGGAGTAATATATATTGAAAGTATCCCATGCACTGTTTACCCTCATGCGTCACAGCATTTATATGATTTTATCCGGGCAGACTGTGATTAGGATGTACTGTATCATAGCTGCTGTGTGCGTGACGGGACGAGAGGTTGTGATATATGCAGAGTGTGCGCCTATGCATACAGCTTTGCATGTAGTGGGATCCGATTTAATATGCTGACAGCCTCATGAGAGCTCATAACAAATGCCCGCAGTGGACCAGATGTGTGTCACACACCAGACTCGGTAGTGGTGTTATACTGCTATGATATTCTGCAGTAGTGAGGAGGACTGAAAGGACCTTTGAGACCTCACCTTATCAGATATAATAACATCCAACAATCTATTACAAAGCCTTGTAAAGGCACCTGCGGTGCCTTTGTTGCTTTTATTCTCCCCCTGGAGCATTTCAGTCTCGGACAGTCCTGCACTGTTGTCTTACAGGCACAATTTATTTCATGGTCACTATAACAAGTGCATCTACTTCAAAAACAGGGACTTGGATTAGGCTCAATCATGGCTCTATGCAACTTCAGCCTTCAGTGGTATTCTGTGCCATATGCTTGGAAGTAGATTAAAATACAGACTCATAACACACCTTATTAAAGTCCAGTGATTGTAATTGAGCAGAAATGGTAAGAAGGAAGTGTGAGGGTATGTGCAGATGTTGCTTCATTTGTTTCTGTCCTGTGGTTGTTGTGCTCTATGGGGCTTTGTTTATGTTGTCCTGAGGCAGTGAAGGGGTTAAGTGCAAGGTCGGGTATTGTCACAGTCAGACTTGTTCTGTTCTGTGCTATGTTTCTTGTATAGAGGGAGAGCTATACATTGCTCCATAGCCATTATTCCAGCTGCACTCATACCAACCTCAGCATGGCCTGCGCATTGATTTTTTCCCTTATGTATGTTAGTGTGTGTGTCTATTTGTGTGTTTGCTCCAAGAACAGTGGAGGCTTGATTTATATGCACGAGCATGGAGGCATTTGTATGTTAGTCTAACTGGTGTACTGTAATAGGGTTGTGTATGTGTGTGTGTGTGTGTGTGTGTGTGCGTGTCTTTGGGCAGCCATTTATAAATATGCTTGTGTGTTGCATGGAAATGTGTTTCATGTCTGTGTGTGTGTGTGCGCAGCTTACAGTGCTGGGTTTTGCCTGAGCTGCAGGCAACCTCTGCTGGGGGCTGCTCACTGATCACTGTCATTAATCTAGCTGCTGACAGGGGCCGGGAGAGACAGGGGGAAGGGGATGGAGGGGTGTTAGGCAGGGGGTGGAAGGAGGAAGGAGGGAGAGGAGGATGTGTAAAGATGGTCTGTTTCTGAGCAATCCACACATATCCATACAAACAGTGCATGCATTGAGAAGCTGTTTCTGATAAAAAAAATTTGCATGTCTTGGTCCTTGGCAAAAGTAATCTAGAGGAAAGGAAAAGGAGTGAAAATGTGGGAGGGGATGGGGGGTGAGGGTAGCTATTAAGGAAGGATAGAGATGGACAGATTGATTGGGTGGATTGACGGATAACTGGACAGATAGATTGAGAGGATGTTGTTAAAATGGTGAAGCTGGGAGACTTGACCCTCCTTTGTAGAATGAAGGAATGATAGCAAGATGGAAAGAGTAAAAGGGGCAGACACAAGCAAAGGAGAAAGGAAGAATGGAAGAAGGAAGGCAGAAAGACTTGACAGTATGTCTGACGGGCAGGCCTTAGGGACACATGCACAAAGTCAGCGCTGTGTGTTTGTGTGCTGAGCACAAAGCTCGATGGAGGTGGCTGATCCACAGCAGCTGTGGCCCAAACTTGCACCCCACGTACAGTTACAAATGGCATTAACTCCACCTCTGCTGTTTGCCCACTCCTAATAGCTACCATCCAATAGCTAGATCCCTCCATCATGTTCTTCTACCTCGTTCCCATTCTTTTCCTATGCCTCCATTACCACCTGCCTTATCGCAGTGTGCATTAAATCACCTCCATTTGTTTATTTGAATGTGTGCAATGAGAGCCATCCGTTTAGGCTTGTTTCCCCATCATGCTGTTTGGACCTTGGCTTGGGCTCTGGCGGGTGAAAAACGGCAGCAGTTGGACGTACTTGTGGGAGGAGATTTGAATACCAATTATAGCTGGTATATGTTTGCACACACACACACACACACACACACACACACACACACACACACACACACACACACACACACACACACACACACACAGAGGCCATGCATAAATCAATGTCGCTGTGAGTCACAGAAGGCAGGCCTGGCGTGTAAACACAAATATCAAGGGAAATGCTGTACAGAAAAAACTAAAAATATGGATGCACACAGGTAAACACATACATGCAGAAACACACACGTACACACACACACAGTAAACCATACCTTTAGATAGCTTATGTAATAAATTAAAGTTTCTTCTGAACATAGGAAAGGGATTGCTTACACAAGAGTTTGTCTGAACTAAATTGCAGTTTTTGATGCTTGTCAGTTGCAGTTTGCATCACGCCAGAGTTAACATTGCCTTTATACTTCCTTCCACATTACGCTAAGCTTGCTATTTCAGTGTCTTTCTTTGTTCTCTAATACGCATAAAAAGTCTTCACCTAAGCCAAGGTTTATCCTTTGATCCAAACCTCTGAGGATAATTCACCCCCAAAATAAAATAAACTTGTCGACAATTTAATTAAAAAGAGCGAGACCTCCCTTCCACGCTCTCTGCCCTGCCATCTGCTGGTTCATGGTGTAAATTTGAGCCCAGCGCACAATGAGATTTCTCAGTGTTACATTCTTTTTTTTCTCTGATTCCCTGTCTTTTGTAGGTTTAAATAATGGGACAACCTGAACTTGGCAGACAGCACTGGCATGCCCGTCAACACAAGAGAAGCTGAAATGAGCCTCTTTTAGAAATACACTGCTGCTGTCGCGCACAGCCTGTTTGATCAACTGATGCAGTCTTAAAGGGTCCTGACAGGGTGGCCCACTATCTCAGCCGAGCAACTGCCTCTGCATAAGCTCCATAAACAAATTGGACTGTGTCGCTTCTTGGGCAAGTCACGACTGAAAGAGTTGCAGAGCTTAGTGTGGACTGATTTTATTCTCCCTTGGGCATTTATGGGTCCATTACTCAGAAGCAGAAGAAGTTCCTGAGCTCACCGTTTAGTGCAGGTGATGTATTTTACAGTAATTATCTTGTAATCTGCCCTCCAGTCTTCAACGCGACCCATAACTCATTGTTTTGAACCACTGTTGTTTCGCACAATGATTCTGAATAATTCACCCCCTCCCCTCCTCCAGCATTATAGACTGGATCCAGAGAGGATTTTATTTTGTACATTGTTTTGAACCAAAATAAAGGGAAATGAGACATTATGAGTCATTTTGTTCCCACTTCAAGGGTACATCATATGACATAACCAACACATGTCCCTTTTCACATCCTGTTTACACTGTCACACTGTATTGGGCCTCATTTCAGTCTGTTTTGCCCTCATGGAGAAGTTCATGTGTAAACAAAATACATGACATGACGCGCAATGATTGAAAGGTGCACACAGAGACACCAATTGGTAATTGAAGCCTTATATCTCATTTGACCATTTGTTTAATTGTCCATTAGTGAAACTTTCTGTCAATCTAATCAGGCCAGCACTAATGTAGAAACACTCTTTATGGCTGCCACCTCATCTCCTTCCCATTACTATTCCCCAGACAGTGCGGCTTGTGATTATCATAATGGTGATCTATGTCGTCCTTACGTGTCGCTCTCTGAGAACAACTGGCATTTCACCAACTTTCCAGCTGAAGTTTTTTAATGTTGAGTAGGATGCCAAGGACGTCTCCTCCATTTGCTGGCATCCAAAGCCTGCCAATCAATCCAGCACTCTTAACTCCATCCAATCTGATTGGCTCCCTACAAAAGCGAAAAGCCCTCCCCGGGTGCAGCTTTCCACACTGTGACCTGATGTCCCCTGAGCCAGCAGCTTTTCACCAGCCACTGACCTCTTTCCTTGTTTATTTGTCTTTGCCATGGGAGTGTGAAATCAGTAAACAACAATTCCCTCTGCACTGCTTTTTGGCATTATTGCACTTAGGCGGTAAACTTTATATAGAGATATCTGCATATAAATGCAGAATCTGTAGGCAATGGGAAAATATTTTGGTACCGGAAGCATTCTGGTTTCCGTTTGTAGTCCAAATAGTATTGACCAATCATGTTTGAGGGGGCTTTGGTTGCATGCAAGTAAACAGTCCGTGTGGAGAGCAAAAGAAGTGAACGCATTGGCTAACATGCAATCTCTGAACCCATGGGGTATTATCTGACAATGAATTAGCTTTTTATTAACTTTTTTAATAGTTTTTACCTGCATTCATATGCATATAAATATCAAAATGTTGTCTGGACTGTCTCAAGCTCCTTACTGGGCTGTAAACAACAATGCATGGAAGAGAAAGTCTTAGCCTGGATATCTTTTTATCCGTTATCTGAGTAAATGCTTGCTACACCAGAACCCAAAAAATATTGGGCGTTGCCCCCAGAGGCTAAATCGTCGTCAGACAGATAGCTAATGGATTTTGAGATTGCGTATGCAGTTGCTATGTGTTCTCTCTAGAGTAAAAAGTATACTTATATTTAAAGCCAGTCAAAGTTGAATTGCGGTCAGGGAAGAGAGATGGAAGGAGAAAGGTGGAATCCCGAGTCTGAAAAACATTACACTACACTAAAGCCATGGGTTGAGCATTCATCACTATTGGTGACACAGTTTCCATGACTAAGAGTAAACATTTATACCTCCTCTGCGGCCCTGGGCTTGTTTAACACCCTCCCTTGCTGCTGTGACACCTGTCTCCGCAGCTCCTGCAGGGCACAGCGCTAACATGGCCAGACAGCGGCCTCCGGTAACGCCGGTAACCAAGGTGATTATCCCTACTCAGGCACTGCGACGGAGCCCTCACTAGCTGTGATTGGACGAGAGAGGCTGATTGAGCTGAAAAGGGCAAGTGCCTAAATTGAAGAGCTGGAAACTGTGTATTCTGCCAACATAGAGGCTAATACACATTCCATCTGGAAGACTTGATGTAGACATAAGAGGAGGGGTGAGGATGGCTGGTAATGAGGTTCTCGTCCTGGGGTAAGGAGGATCAGAAAAGGACTTACACCTAGGTGAAACAGTCAATGCTGGGCATGGAGGTTGCCAACAAGACCCCATTTCCCCTTACCCTTGGGAGGTCTGTGTATCCAGTGGGGGCTAGCTGATGAAGAGTTACCAAGCTTAGCTGGGGCATTGAAGGACTGATGGGGTCAGAGAGGGAGAGTGAAAGAGAGAGGGGGAGAGAGGGAGAGATGGCTCACTGAACAGTGTATAAAAGAGCGAAGGAAGGGAGAACGGAGGGGAGGGAAAGCACCAGGGGCATGCGTCACAGACCAATGAAGCAGGGAGGAGCAGAGCAGAGGAGAAAGTCAGGCAGAGAGTCCAACAAACGAGTGAATGATTGCAGGATTTCAGCTCTAAAATGGAAGGGTGTAAAAAAAAAAAAAAAAAAAGAAAGGCAAGGGAGAGACAGCAACTCCCCCTGTGTCGAATGATGGCTTTAGAAGACAAAAAAATGAGAAAGGCAGGAAAGGTGAGATTAAGAGGGTGGGAATGAAACAGAAAAATACAGGTTGCTGTTGTGAGAGAAGGATGCGGGTGAGAAGGAGCAGGAGGAAGCTGAGGAGGAGGAAGACAGAGAGATGGATGGGTGATACAGAGAGATAAAGACAGAGAGAGGGCAAGCACTGTGTAGGTGACCACACTACACAGACAAGGTGTCATGATCGATGAGGTCACTGTACGCACACACACTCTTACACCCCCACACACACACGCATAGACACAAACAAACAAGTATTGAAATTGTTTTCCAGCTGCTCATGGTCAGCCCTCCCACTTTCAGAGAAGCTACATGGTACTTCAGCTTAGAGAATTAAACACCCACACACACACACACACACACACACACATACACACCGGGCTATTCATCTGTCTGCCATTTAGAATCCATCTTCGTATTATTGCCATTAATAGGTTCGCTTTGATAAGAGGCTGCAAATTGCCAGTCAAAGCAGTACCCTATCTACTGGGAAATCAGATGGAGATTTTCAGTAGGCGGACACAACAATGCAAAGAGGTCTCAGATGAATTTTTTATCTTAGAAAACTCTCAAAATGTCTCTCCCATGAATGGCAAATTCATTTGAGCTATGACCATGTCTGGCATAGATAAAGTGTTTGTATCAGTTGAAGTCATTTCAGAAACCCCAGCAATGGCTTTTTTCTGAGTTCTTTATTTAAGTGTGATCAGACTTTTATCATTTTAATTATTGCAATGTGAAAGAACATTTTAAGTTGTTCGTGAATTGAGGATGTAAATTTAAGATTAATGCAGTTGATATCTGCAAATGTTATAGAAAATCTTGTTTTGTTTTACTGGTTGCACTAACAAACACTATCACTCACTGAAGACAAGTGATAACAGCAGCAGCCAGTAGATCAAACTGAGATTGCCCGGCTCCATGTTGGATAGATGCCAAGTGATTGTTGACACAGCTACTGAAAAAAAACAAAAAACATACGGCAGCTTTCACTGTACTTTTCTGACTTAACCATACTCTCTGTTTGACGTTTGTGTCTATTCGTCTATTCTCTTTATTGCTTTCTCAGGCATAAGACACAAGCCTCAACATCAGGAGTGGTAAGCTTTCAGCCACTTCATTAGCAAACCACAAACAACCATTAATTAGGGGCAATTAATTAGCAGCACATGAAAACAATCCTCAAAAAGTTGGCCACTCTCAAAGACCCCCAAGCACTTGTAGGAAGGAAAGAGTGAGAGAAAGATGGACAAAGACAGAAGAAAGGAAGAAATGAAAAAAATGAAAGGAGAAAGCCTGCGGTCATGCTTAATGTGCTGGGGTGAGATTTACCGCAATGATTTGCCGGGCTCTTTTGAGATTCATAAGGTCATCAATTCATGCGCTGCTTTCAGCCGGGCAAAACAAAAGTGAGGCTATGCAGCCGTCTGCACTGAAGTAAAGAGAAAAGAAAAGAAGCCGGGCCAAATTGGATTGGTGCTGCGATTGTTTCTGCAGAGATTGTTACAGTTGGCAAGGCCACTTAAAAAGTGGCCGAGCACCAACGACCTTGAGGAAAGCTCTGGCTGATTCTCTCTCAGGATTCATTTTCTCCTGAGCAGTTGAAGGGGCATTTAAGTGCATGGCTGCTGATTCACCTTATGGCTGTTAACACAGACACCTTCCTCCCCTTACCTCCTATAAAGGACTCCAGCAGATTGAATTGGTGCTTTGACTCATGTCCACAAACGTGTTCCTATCTCTGTGTCCATCTGCCGGGTGAATAATGTTATCATGGACTGCAGAAGAAGCATGTCTCTCCGTCCTGCCTATTGCAGTAGGGGAATGGAACATCCGTACAGTCTGTGATATTGAATGATTTTGACACAGGCCTTGGGCATTTGAGCGCAGATGCGGAGAAACCGTGGCAACTGCCACCTGCTGGGCCATACTGGTGAATTGAGCTGTGAAGCAGCTTGCAGAGGCCAGTGGGGTTCTGCAGTGAGTACCAATGACATTTTTAACTTCTGTGGATTCTGTAGCGATGGACAGCAAGTGGTTTTTGTGTCTGCAATATAGATCCTACAGTTCAGAGAGCCACACAGTACACACGGCATGACGCTGTCGCCTCTTGACTGCATATACAGTAACATACTTTATTGCAAGAGAAACTAATAAAAGAAAGCTGTGGGGAATGTGCTCTCATTCTTGATTATTTTTTTCTTCCCACGGGCCAAGATGGCTGCCATCTGTACCCCACCTAATCAGAACAGCTCTATTCGCTGCTTTAGTCACCAAGCATCCAGTGTGCTGTATGTCTGATTCAAAATGACACATAATACATAACATTGAAAAATCCTATAAAAATGTACAATATGATTACATTTACATTTCATGGTGGTGAATCAAATGTTTTTTTTCATTCCAGTATTAAAAAAATAATTAAAGGAGAATCAGTTGATCAGTGAGTCTTGTATAGTGTAAACCAGGATTGGATCAACTGAGATAACAGAGGAGATGTAGCTCATATCTGGGTAATGTGTTGGTTAGGTAGTGTTTCCAGATGAAAACATAGTATAATTTGACAGTTTGGACATTTTTTTAATGTAATATGACAATACTTGAAAGTTGTTCATAAAAGTTTTTTTAAACTCACTTAGTATTCAAAAAACAAATTTGACATTGAAAAGAAAATTATTAACCCAATATTACTCCTTTTAGACAACTGTATTTTTTTTAGAGTGCAAATACAAGATTGCACCTAATTATGCTCATTTTCATAAAAAAAAAAAAAATCAATTTCAATAACAATATTCTCTATAATTGCAATTCATTGTTAAAAGAGATTGTATTCACGACCTCATCATGGCTTTAGTTATTTGTCAGGGAATTTACATATCAGCCAAACATGTCCTGTTTTTAAAATATCGATAGATATTAGACAGAAGATCAAAAACCTTGAATCCTGAATCAGATTAGTGGAGTCATTACAATGAAATCAACATCATCATACTGTAAATTGAATTATTGCATTTTTTTATATATTGTTTTTTCAGCCTCTAAAGCTGAAACCATGATGGCATTGGTAGGGAGGTTGAATTTAGATTTGTGACGGCACTACTTTAATATGCAATTATAACTGATGTTTATTTACCATGCAGATGGATCTGAGTTATGTTGTGGGGAAAGTGATTTATGAGCTTATGAGGAAAATTAAAAAAAAAACATAAAGCACTGGTAATTAAAAAGCAGGTTGATCCCAAATGATGACTGATGTATAAATCACTGGCCGTGTTACAGAAGGTGCACAAATCTGTAGCAAAGCAGACAGGCAGGCTGGCAGGTTGGCTTAGACAAGCGTGTGCGCACATGCACACACACACACACACACACACACACACACACACACACACACACACACACACACACACACACACACACACACACACACACACACACACACACACAAATATTCACAAGCATGAATACAACCATTGCACTGCACTCAGGAAACTGTTGAGACCTTCTAGTTTCCAAACGAATTCATGGTGTCGTGTTCTTTCCTGATGTGCCAAACTTTTTCAATACGTGTTTCCACTCTGGCCTTTTCATAAGCCTCCCGAGGATATTGTACACAAATGGAGAGACACGCCTGGTGATTGTATTTCAAGCACACAAACATATTCATAAATGCACAAAGACTTTTTTCCTCCATGTAGCACCCTTTTGCTGCCTTTTGTTCGTAAACAAAACTTGTTTTTCACTCATGATGCCTTTATTGGTTCCCCTTACCCCATTCTTTTTTTTCTCACCATCTGTCTTTCTTTCCCTCAACCCCTCCCTGTTCTGATCCTGCACTCCCAATTCTCCTGCAGTGTGAAGCCAGGTCAAGAGCCCCAGCAGTGACATAGTGTCTTCTTGTTTGTGCTCACCTTGATCACTCAAAAGCATTTTGTCCCTCCTGCTCCTCCCTGTGTGTCTGTCTTTTTACTGCGTGTCTAACCATGTTGGTATTTAAATGCCAATACCAATGCACACCCTCCACTTATGTGCCCCACGTGCATGTGCCCACATGCATCTGCTCCAACTGTTACTGGGAGTTTGCAATGAGAGGGATACTTTGTCAATAGTTGGAAAGACAGATTTTGGTGAAGGGGAGGGGAGGACTTTTTGTTGCAGTGAAACAGTGTTGCCAGATGGGAAATGTTAAAGTATTGAACCAGAGGCTTAAAATTATTGTATTTTGAGGAAAACGAGTCATAACGAAGAGAACAAACATACGTAAATGTGTAATCTAAGAAAACACATTTATTAAGACGAACAACTTTTTGAGACCGCCTACACATTTGCATGAGAGATAGCTTACTGCTGCTATCTCTCGTGCAAATTCTTATGCGTTTACACAGATGTAGGATCCATATTTAACTATCTCGATCGTGTTGAGAAATGAATAAAATGAGATAGTGTAGACTGATTTCAACTACTAATATTAAGTGTCATAAAACGATCAAATTATCATAGATTATGGGACTTTTGGCATTATTGATCGTACATCATACAGAGGGCAAAATTATCATACAGATACGATAGTTATTGTACATCTGGAATTGCTGCCAGGAATGCTTGCTGATGGATCTTTTGGCTAACAGTCTCTCTCGCCTCCCTGCTGCTGCACCCTGTTGCTGCCTCCTCCTCATTTTTACCCCTTATACTGTAGCCGCAGGGTAAAGGGATGCCAGGGCCAGGTGTGGAGAGGTAAACAGTAAGAAAGGGGGAGAGAGAGCGAGAGGAATAGTGAGAGGGAGGATTGACAGGGCCCAGGTGGCCAGCTTCAGTGCCTGTACTTTGGCATTCCTCTTCTCATTTGCATAGACAAAATGTTTTTTCTCTGTCTGACTCTTTATTTTGCTCATTCTCTTCTTCCATTCACACACTCCGCATCGATTCATTTCCAATATTATTATTCTTTTTCTCCTCACCTCTCCTGCTGCTGCTGTTCCTGTGTCTCAGAATAAGTTACACTTCCACATTCTTCCTTTTCTTTTACCTTTCTGTTTTCTTTTCATAGTCAATTTCCTTTTTTTTCTCTTCTCTTTTTTTCCCCACAACACTCCAGATTTACCTTCTCGGCCCATCTCTCTTGCTCTGGGCTTGCTGAACTGTGCATTTTACTTATATGCTGCATTGCAATATTCTGGAGGTGGAGGCTTATTTCACCGTACATACACTTCAGAGACCTCACAGTCCCGCAACCATCTACATTCATCTCCTACCCACCTTCTTTTGCTCCCATGACTGTTTTTAACTAATTCTATATCATCTCTCCTCCTCCCAGCACCCTCGCCTCTTTCCCCCCTCACTACTTTTATTTCTCCTGAAGCCTGTACATAACTTTATGTTCCTTTTATTCCCAGCAAAACAGAGTTCCTTTTATATTTAATTCCCTCATACAATCTCTTATGATCTCTTTACCAATCTCCTATGATCAGGCCTTCATTCACACAAACACATTAACACCTTATCACAATTCTCTTTCCTTCTATACTTTTTCCATCAATCTTCTCACTTTATCTCACTTATCCATCATATATCATAATTTTCATCTTCTGCTTGGCCTGGTCTTGGCATATTGGCCATTTTACAACTGTGTGTATGTTTTCTGTGTATGCGTGTGTGTGTGTGTGTGTGTGTGTGTGTGTGTGTGTGTGTGTGTGTGTGTGTGTGTGTGTGTGTGTGTGTGTGTGTGTGTGTTTGAAGGGGACTGAGTAGTATTCTGCTCACACATGCAGGCACATACACATGCATCATTGTTCTGCCGTTTTTGTCATGCCAGACACACTCCTGACTGGCTGAGCTTGATGATAAAATGTGCATAAACAAGCATGTGCTCATAAAAATCTATTTTAACATAGTATTGGAACTTTTTTTTTTTTTTTCACACACCTTAACACACCTCCCTTTTCGAGATATAGACTTTCGTCTTTAAAATTCCACCAAGTTATATAATCCCACAAATATACTTACATCTATACACAGTTGACACTGTCTGTCAGATAACCATGCACAGGTTATTCTCTCACACACACAAACACGCACGCACGCACGCACGCACGCACGCACACACACACACACACACACACACAGACACACACACACACACACACACACACACACACACACACACACACACACACACACACACACACAGGAAAACAGCCATCAGGTTTTCTTAGAATTGCTGAATTGAGTTATGTAGCCTGTCAGTCAAATCCCAGCTCCCACACAAACACACACAAACCTGATAGATTCCTTCCACACACACATCTGCCTGTCTGACGGTGCATATTTCGCATGGGGAAGGGACTCAATTACGGCGAAGGTGAAAGAAGCAATAAACACGGCACAGATACAGTGGGGCTCGCTCAGCACCACTGCAGTCAATCACAGAGCCAGGTAGGTAGTCGCTGCTGCTTTGCTCATCCAGTTGTGAAGTGCCGGGAATGGCCATGGGTGGCGGATGGATAGAGGGAGGGAGGGATAGTAGGGGTGCAAAACGCTGCCATCCAACCCTCCCGAAAATTATTTGGCTATAACTGATGTACATCGACCTGCCACTGAGAGAACAGAGAGGTGGAAGGTGGGAGGGAGGCAGTGGGAGATAATAACAGCCCACCTTAATTTCAGCCCTCAGCGTACACACATGGGTTATATTTGGTACACAAACACATACACACACACACACACTTGACCATCATTGGCACTGTAGCATAGCTGTATGAATTTGGTCACCCACCTACATTAGATGACCAACAGCACAATCACACAAAACAATGCATTATTTGCTCAGGATGCATCTGTTACCCTTTTCCCAATTTTGTGTGTGTGTGTGTTTGTGACTATTGCAGTAGACACTATTGTTAAACAGGGTTACCATACTACTAGTGATCAATCAAGCAGTCCGTGATTAGAGGCAGAGTTTAAAGAGAAGTTCTAATATCAGAGTTGGTTGATAATTCTGGTTAATTCCAATGTAGATTATATTTTCATGGCTTTAGATTTTTTGCCAAAAGGGTAAAAAATATGAGCAGTTAGATGATCGTTGAAGTTGTCAACAAAACTCTGAGGCTAACCAAACTTAATTGGAAGATGTAATGAAAGGCAAAATGTGAAAAAGTATCATCCAAAGTATTTGTTGTAAACATCTATCTTAGTTTATTGAACAACTTTGCACTTTGTTGACTCATCGACCCACCATTCTTACTGTAGTTCTCTCATTTTCAGTTTTAACTCCAACAAATTGGTTATATAAACTGATTGTTTTGATAACTTGTGTTTTTTGCTGCTCTGGACTTTGCTGCAGGGATTTCTCTTTGTTCTGGGATCTCAGCAATGACTTTAGTGAATACAATGTTATCATAATCAATATGAAGGATGGCTAAAACTGAAAAAAGACTCACAATGTAATAAAACACAATTATTCCCCAATTACCAGTCCTGTGTTGTAAATATCAGCTGGTATTCGAATGTATGTTAGTGATACTGATATTTGGAAGCCTTTGGCATGTTTACAAACTGACAGTGTGTGTTACAACCTGCAGGTGAGCAAAAAAAAAAAAAACAACCTAAAATTGCTAGACAGCTGATAAAATTCTGCTCCATACCCGCTGTAACAGCTAGCCTGGATGGCTGTATGGCAAAAGGTGATGTTTGTTTTCCCATCAAGTGTCAAAGCATGCACATAGCCTCTGCAAATATTTAAATCCTGTTTTGTGATTTACCTGTGGTGTATTCAAATAAAGAATTTAAAATGCGTGTCTGCGCGTCCACATAACATGCAATCTGTGGCTGTCAGTACAAATAGTCAGAGATGTTCTGCCATACACCCACATACACACAGCTTTGAAAAGTTCCCTCCATGCTGTGTGTTCCCACGCACATGTAGAGATACACACCGTTCTGTGATAAATACAGTACTTACATGCAAAGCACACAAATGGCAGATGAATAAGCACTTACTTGTGCCAACTCACACAAACATCACACTGTGACTATTTAGTACTGTAGTTGATTTAACAGCATCGCACAAAGCTAGACTTGATAACTACAGCAGAGGTAGAGAGGGAGCATACACCTACTGAGAATCTAATAGTTCCAGCAGTTCTCTCACTCACCTCCTCTACCTTCATATCTGTTCCCTCAGCACAGCCCTCTGTCTCCCTCTCTCTCTACCGCTCTCCAACTCTGAATTTACCACCAAGGCTTCCCCTTTGGCTGTTCCTCCTCTATTTCTACCCGCCCTGTGCTTCTTTCCCTCAGTGTCTTTTTCCTCTTGTTCTTCTTGGCCTTGCATTATTTCCGTCGTAGTCTCTTTTGCTCAGTCTCGTTAGCAAATCCCATTCTTTTGTACTTGGCCCAGACCTCTACTCTGCTTTTTCTGCCTCTCACTCCGCACCTTCTTTCAGGAGTTTGAGTTGGCAGAGGGATACAGACGGAGGGAAGACTAGAGAGAGGAGGAGAAAAAAATTGACAGTGGTATGATGAGGTCAGGCGCACCGTCAGTGAGTGACCCGCACTGTAAAGACCATCACTAACACACATCCCCTAGCTTTAGATTAATCTTATTAATTGCTTGTGTGAAACTCAGGGTTGTGACACTCTTGTTATTGCTTTGTGTTATTAATAAAAAGAGCTACAGAATGAGGGGGTGCGAATCAATAAGCAGGCTTAAAGGGAAATTATACAAGAAGAGAAGGGGACAGGGCGCAGGGATCAGCTTGGTGAGGCTCGGACATTGTTATTAATTGCTGCTACCTTTAATGAGCTAGGAGATAGGCACACATAATATAGGCAGTAAATATAAGGCTGATTTTCAACTGTAAGCACAAACCAAAGTATTTTATATCAAACTACAAACAATAGGAGTGGAATATGAAGGTGATGGAAAAAGCAAAGAACTTGGCCAAACCCCCCTACCCCTACTCTGCTCACTTGCACTCACTCTCATTTGTGTTTTTAGTTTATTCTACTTTTATCCTCATTTACCTCTCTCCCTCACTCTCCCCTCTCCCACTGTGCCTTTCGTTTATGGGAAATGTATTCATTATACAACAATAAATGCCTGATAGGAAAGAGTGGACTGGCTCTCTGAACAGTGCATTTAAAAGCGAGACCAGAGGAGAGGGGGGGGAGAGTATATGATGGCAGTACCCACCTGATGTCTTCAATCAAAGGTAGATTTTGCAGATTTTTCTCTACACCACTGCTTGCCTCTCAACAACGTATCAGAACTCCTGTGATAGAACATTGTTTTTTATGCTATTAGAGCTGAAAGGAGTTTTAGGAGTTCCGCAAACATAGAACTATTCATAGGGCAGTATGCCTGCAAAATGTGTTTCTTCACTTTTTGTGATATAATATTTACATTTAACAATTGTCTAGATCCGAGTGTGACACCCGTTCAATTATGTGATGTGCCTCTCCTGTGTAAACATGGCGCAGCAGTGTAATGTGATTCACTGCAATAAAGACATCTCAAGGGTGGATGACAGAGATGGATTGAGCAAAGCAGTCACACAACCTCATCTGCATGGTGTTAGTTCAGCCCGGGTTATCGCTTCCAATTTTTTTTCCCTCTCTCTCCTCCGTTTTTTTTTCACCATTAAAACAAAGAACAAGATGTATTTGTTAATTTATATTAATGACAGGTAACCATATTAGTATTGAGGTTACACTTTACAAATCTCCTCTACACATGAATAAACATGTACTTTGGTAACATGTCTGCACATCCTCAGGAATATTTGTTCATGTGGATACAGCATGTGCATCACCACAAATATATTACATGGCTAAAATGATGTACTGGCTAATATTAGCTTAATGCTCATATATCAGATCTGTGCTATATTTGGCTGAAACTACAAATAAAAATAAATAGCAAAATCTGTTAAGACACACTTTTTTTAATCTACTTTATTTAATCCATTTAATCCACAGTGACAGCATTCTAGTAAGTAGTAAGACTAAAATATGTCTCAGCTAAACTAATAATGGAGATTGAGGTTAGCGACATGCAGTTTTGTAGTAATAACCTTATTTTTGAATGTACAATGAAGAAGAAGGCAAATGATTTGTGCACAACACCTATTCCTAACTGAATCTGCTAGATTGATAAGCTAATATGCTGTAAGTGTATGCATTTATGCAATAGAGAACACATTCTGAATGTTGTTTCTGTTGTTTTTTTCTCTCTGAAAAGACGCCAAATATGAATGTATTGACATCATCACTGGCCTCCCTCAGCCACCATTAATGATTCGTAGAAGACCATAACCAACCGACACTTTTATTACATTCTGGCTCAGAAAAGCTCAGTGGCATTTCATTTGAAAGCAGCCCTGTAACCGAAACAATAGAAATGCTGCACTGCACTGCACAACCTACAGAAGAAGAAAATGTCCACCTTACACAAACCACTCCATAAATAAAAGCAAAAGAAAAGAAAAAAAACAGTTCAGATTAAAGAACAGTTAAATTATTAGGGAAATTATTATTATTTTTAACAGTTCAGAACTATTTTCTTCATAAAGCACCAACAACATTCACCAATTATGTGATATTTGCTGGAAATGCTTGTAATGAAGAATAGTTTAACTTTAGGCTTAAAAACAGAATTTGTCACGTTCACCTGAATGCAGTTTACTGAGTTTAGGTGAGCTCATACCATCCATTTGGACATCTACTGAGCAGACAGTGCAAAGGGCTGTCAGCACAGATAAATATAGCCTGCGGGTGTTTACAGGTGTAGACAAGTGTGGTATAGATGCTCTGAGGTTCAGTTGGATCAATTCTAAAAGTCTGATTACACAAAAGCAGAGATATTCATACACAAACTCTTTCACATTTATAAACCCCATGTGCATGCAGTATTCAAAAAAATTCATTCCACGTCAGTGTGAAATTTTGCGCAAGGGCACACGCGTAATGCCTGTTCCCACAATTATCCAATACTGGTTGTCAGCAAATCCGTGTTTGACCTTACTTGGACATAAACCAGACTTGTTTTGTCCTTAATCTGGAACTGGCAACATCCTCTGACAGCTTCACAGCAGTAATTTTTTGTAATTACACACATCCATTACACACCGATATGTGGTGAGCCTGTTCATGGCACATGTGCAGCTCATAGTATCATCTCATGCATGTTATTCCCACAATAATGTATAATTGGAAGAAACATTATATATGTTAACCTGTCTCCTTGCACAAGAATTAAATCATCATGCAGTAGGATGTTAATGCACTTCTCTATTAATGTTGTGTGGAGTTTTGTTGAGAATCTGTTGAGACCGACAGCATGTGCTGGAAAAATTAAGCTCCAAATAAAATGTTGCCGAAAGCCTAAATTCCCTCTTTGATGTTATCTTTCTCGTTTCTATTTCACACTCAGCACACTCATGAAGATCTTTGTAAGCATGGTTTAAAGTGTGGAGAGAAGTGCTAAAACATTTACTTTTTAATCGATCAGCCAATCAGCATGAAATGAATCAACAATTATTTTGATAATCAATTAAGCATAAATGCGTACTCCAGTGACTCTGTGCTATACTTAAATGAAGCTAGAAGGCTCTCAAGAGACTCTTTTTAAATAAAATGTTAAAACTGAAGCAGCAGAAGCCGAGATATTCAGATTTTTAGTCCCGTTTCTTTTTGTGGCACCTTTAAGTCTTTTTTTAAAGCAACATGACAAATATTCTCTGTTAACTAATCAGTATAAGACTCATTCTGCAAAAAATTGAGTTTGCAGTGTGGAAATGACGCATTTGATTTGAAATTGAAACACATCAGTTATTACCTAAATCTTTTAATACATCAGAATTGTGCACAACCTGAAACACACAGCACAAAGGGAGAAAGAGTGCAAGTTCATCGCTATAAATCAAATGAGAGATATTTTTTCCCTGTGGATCTTTGCTTTCGCTTTTCATTTGAGTGTATTAATGTGTTTCAAGAGATGTGTGTGTGGGTGAGTGTATGTGTGTGTGAGTATTATCCGCGTGTGCGTGCTTAGACTTGTGTTTGCTGCCGTTTCTGTTTTGAAATTGCACAAAGAGCCTGCGGTGGGAGTGAAAGCTCAGCCTCTAGTGCTGTAGGGCTTCGATGGAGAGATTAACAGGGAGAACTGTGAAATAAAGAGTGTTAATTAAAAGCAAAGTGGGGGTGTGGGAAAATCAGGTAAGAGAGATAACAAGGAGCCAGGAAGCTGAAAAAAATATTTATGTGCCCACACACACACACACACACACACACACACACACACACACACACACACACACACACACACACACACACACACACAGACACACACACACACACACACACACACACACACACACACACACACACACACACAGGAAACCCCATTTTAACATGAGAAGATAGCGGTTAAAGAACTAAATGGGCAAAGTTAGTGATGTGAAACGTGTGCAAGAAAGGGAGCATCGCTGAGTAGGAGGCGATGGGTATAAGGGATTAATCGAGTCAGATTTTAATCCTGCTGTTTGTGTGTGCTTGTTGTATACGTTTAAAGGGTAGGCTGGTGTGTGTTTGTGTGTGTTTTTCTGTGGTTGTTCTAGGTCAAGTAAGGCAACGGAAAAGTGAAAACCATCGGGGCTACGATGGCAGATTAGGAAGAGGAAGGAAACTATCTGCCTCGCTTCCTTTCCTCATTTTTGATGCAGAGTAAATAGAAGGAGATAACATTTGAGTCAGGCACCAAAAATGATTACAGTTTCTAGCCATAACATAATTATCGAGAGGAATAATGTTTAAGTGTTTGAGAGAGATGGGGCAAGGGTGAGGCAAAAGGAAAGGAGGAATGAAGAAGACAGAATGTCAGCTCTTAAAAACTGTTAAAAAAGTTGGGAGTCATGGGGAGTGGGTGACGGTGGATAAAGTTGCTGAGGTGGAAGGGGCAGTAAGAGGGAAAGTATGAAAAGAGAGAGGTAGTGTGCAAAAGGGATTAATGGAAACGGATTTTAATCCCGCCGGTGATATTAGGGTGAGTTATATTTGGGGGATGCCAGGGGGCGGGAACTTGTAGTAAGAGGGGGTGATAGATAGAGAAAGAGAGGAAGAGAAAGAGGAAGGGGAGGGGGGATTACATCTGTAAATCATTTTAATGACGCCTCTCCTCTGCATTAGGGGGCAGCCAGGAGGCCAAACAAACTGTGTGTAATTAGAGCAGGGGAATGGGAAATAGAGAAGGCGAGAGAGCCAGGGTAAGGGAAAGTCATTTGGTAAAGTAAAGGATTGGAACAGGAGACCTTTGGACAATAATGGTTATGGCTCTCATTATATGGTGCCGCTGTTAAGAAATAAGACCTGACAAGCTCTGTAAAACCATGCAGGATGATGAAGCTGCACGTTGTGGTGGTGACGTCGCTTAGCATAGCAGTGAGGATGATGTTAAAGGTGATAATGTAAGTCACCATCCTCCAGGGAGGTGGGTAGGGATGGGGATGAAGATACTGGTGTAATGATGATTATGATTATGATGGTTGGAACTGATTGCAGTAATGGAGATTATGATAAATGTAATGACAGTTCATGGCTGACAGTGCTCAGTTCTGGTAATTATCCATCCATCCAATTTCTATGCCTGTCCCAGCATGCAAGGTATATGATAGTGTTATCATATGTAACACATTCACATTCACCTTGGTTCCCAATTCACCTGAATTGCATATGTTTGGACTGTTGGAGGAAAACTAGAGCCCCCGTGCTGACCGCTCTACTAATTATTGTAAGCTATCTCACATAATTGCGAGACATTAGTGTGCTCTTTGGGTTCATTACAAGCAGTGCAGTAGTCTAAAATGTCCAGTGTCCATGTGTTTTGTTTTGTTTTTTCAGCTCACAAAACTGAGAAAGGAAACAGAGGTTACAGGACTCCTACAACGTTTTCCCCTACAAAAAAATAATTTTTTCTGTATAAGTAGAGATGATTTTATATTCAGCTACAACTAACAATTATTTTCAATTTTTATTAATCAGAAAGAAAACGTTTCCATCCTCGTTTCCTGGCTCCTTTCCAGAGCCAAAGTTATATCTTAACAGTTTTTTTGTTGAGTTTGTTTTGTGTAGTCTGAATTTGTCTAAACAACAGTCCAATAAAATAGAGAAAAGCAGCAAATGCTCAAGTATGAGATGCTAGATCTGCATATGTTTGGCATTTGTCAAGGTCTTCTAATAGACTAATCACTTAATCAATTAATCAACTCAGCCCTAATGTTTATGCACTTTATGTCATCAATCATGTACAGGTAGGAGTGGGTGTTCATGTTTTCAATTTGCTAATCACTTTATGACAATGATGAAAACAGCATTGCCTATGATTCACATAATGACTACCATAATGATTTAAATGCCATTGGTCAAACCCACACATGACCACAGGAACCTGAACACAGAGCCTCAATTTGTTCTCAGTTAAAGTTATGACAATGATAGAGACAGTGGTGTGGGAACCTATGATGATGAGAATTATGTAAAGTTGAAGCATGTAATTTTATTTTGTTGAGGTCATACGTCAGTCTCCATGTAAAATGTTGGTATCTTTTTCTCTCTCACATGTGTGTTTTTATCATTACCGCAATGCTAACAATGATAATGATGAAAATGAACCATTACATTCACTGTCTACAGTCATCTAACAGGGCTTGAGGGATTGCCCTTTTGTCGCTGCTATCTGACCTCCTCTCCACACTTACACCAATACATAATTCATGTGGTGTGTAGTGGCTGCTGGATGGTGATACTGAGATGCTATCTGCTGTACACGAAAGGCTGTTTGTTTTGCTGGAGAGCTGCATATAAATGAACGCAGGCACGAAGGAAAACCATACGGGCTTATCTAAGGTGCAACGGATGTTGGTTCGGCAGTGAATGGAGGGGAAGATGAACAGAAGGATGAGAAGGAGCCAGGTGGAGAAGTGCGGCACTGTGCACTCAGCTGATGCATAGGTGTATGTGCTCTGTATGCGATTGTGTGCGTGATTGCGTGATTGAACGGTGTGTAGAAGATAAAATAGATGAGGAGAGTGGAGCTGATTAAGGTGTGTGTTTGTTTGTGTGTGTGTTTGTATGTGTGAATGTTTCTTTGTCCCATGACCATAGTTGTGTCAGTGTGATTTCTCTCTGACCTGTCGCCTCTGGCTCCGTGTCGACATAGACCCTCTCATTTGCATTACACACACACCCACAGACACACACATATGCTCTTCTAAATCCAGTGCGTAAATCCAGCCAAGGGCCACAGGGCAGGCAGGAATGCACCTCAGACACAGAATCCCTCTCTTGCTCCCTCTTTTTCACTCTCTGATCTCACCCTCTCTCGATTTTCCCCCTTTCCTCTTCTCCCTCTCTCCTAAATCCTCATCTACATATTCATAGACAGAGGGGCTCTTTAAGAGGGCTGCTATCTAAAATGGGCCGGCGGCACCTCTTGTTTGTGGCTCTCCAAATGGAGAAAAGCCATTTCCTCTTCCTGTCAACCATGGAGGTATACCAGTGTGTGCATGTATGTGTTTGTGTGTGCACGTCTGTGGTGTGCGCCTATGTTTGGATGGAGAGTTGTGTTGTCAGGCAGGCCAACTGTCAAAAGCTAAACCTCACATCTACTTTCACAATCACACTTCCCGTAAAGCCCTTAAAGTAATGCAATGCTGGAAAAAGCAGGAAGATACAGAAATGCAGCTTCAAAGGCAGAGTCAAAAAGACAAAAAAGAAAATGGAAGGCTTAGACTTTGTAAATGTTTGCCATTTCTTTTAAAACATTGTATTCATATGACTTCTCACATTAATATGAAACCGTGGGTTGAATTTCTTTCGAATTGTAAAAACTTAAAACCTCATATTATACACAGCCCTGAAAAGAATGATTGATTGCATCTTGTTCAGTGATGAATTATCTGTGCCAACTGAATAAGATTTTTCCAAAGTGGTCAGCTGTACTATTTGTATAAATGGGAGTGAATTAGATTAAAGAGACAATAAATAGATGTGACCTGTAAAAGACTGCTTATGTTTATGAGACTTTTCAAGTTGAACAAAAGGTTGTCTCTATAGGGTCCAGTGCAAGTCAAACATACCCCCACGAAAACCCTATAAATAACACTTTAACTCTATACATAATTGAAAACGTGAAGGGAATCTAATTCATGTAACACAGCGATCACAAAACGTTCTATCTGCAGTAGAATGATGCAACACCACTGCGTTTTGTAATTTGGAGTGAATTAACATACGAACACTAGACTAGAGAGCAATTCAACACAATTTTATTGCCCGAGGGATGAGGAGAAGTAAGAGAAAGAGAGGAGGTGAGTAAAACAACACGGGGGGTGAAACAGAAAATGAAATTGTGCAAGTTGAGGAGTCGAAGAGTTTTCATCGTGTGCACTCACCTTCCCCCCATGTGTTTTATTTCTTTCTCATCTTTGCTGTGTCCATGATGCAACTGAGGGCAATGACTACTTTACGTGGAGATTCATTAAGTCATCAGTAGGGAAAAAAAGACAAAAAAAACTGATGAAGGAGGTGACGAAGTGTTCCTGTGTTTCTAAATTTTCCTTATTTTTCCCTCACTCTACTCTTCTACTCTGTGTGAATTGAGTCCACCTCAGTAGGATCAACGGCATGCTATTGCATTAATGGTACGTCACACGTTGACTCGTGTCAAGCCATCCCAGAAGCACCTGCGTGTCTGGCTCAAAGTCAGGCTGCTACTTCACTGAGTCAAATGTTTGAAGCTTTTGTCTCTTAAATCCTAAATCCAACAGAGCTTTAAGTAAAATATGGGTGGTTGTAGGCTGCCATAGATTTGGAGTATGCATTCTAGGGCAGAAAAAAACACAAGCAGATAGAAAAATGGATAGATGGATTAATAGATGGATGGATGATTCAAACTTATCTCCTAAAAATAATGTTCACAACTGATTTACATTAGCAAGTTTTTTTTTGGAAATGTTATGCTTAATCAAGTAATTTTTTAATCAACATAATGAGGAGAGCTTAATACTGACATATCATTCACTGCCAGTGGTTCATTAGTTTTCCTTTTAACAATCTGCTCCTGGCAACTAAAGCATGATTAACTGTTCTATGGTCACGTGTAGGCACATGACCACAGATTATAAAGCACAAAAGATCACTCATCGATTTAGCATCGCACTTGTACAACAACAGACTTATAATTTGTTTGTTAACAAACAAACAAAGAGTAACAAAATTGGTGCAAAAGTTTATATTAGCCACAATGCAACTCGAAGATCTTGGTAAGAGTGCCCCACAGTTCCCCTTTCAGGTTAGGGAGGGGTTGTTGTCATGATCAACAATATGAAGAGTCTGTGAGGCTGCACTGTTTAGTGCTTTGAGCTAACATGCTCAGAATGACTATATTAACATGCTGATGTTAAGCAAATGCCCTGTTTTCCATGCTCAACATTCTCTATTTAGCATGCAAATAATAATTAGCACTAATAATGTTAAGCTGAGGCTGGTGTGAAGTTCATTAGTTTTACAGGTAAACCAAAGATGAACAAATCAAAATGTTGATGTGAAGATTACCCTTAATGAAAAGTCATAGGATCATCAAAGTTGTTATAATTTGAGGGGGGACGGCAAGAAATCTCTTTACAATTTATATAATAGTTGTTAAGATATTTCATACTGGACGAAAATGTTGGAATGACAAGCCTATTTTTCAGCCCTTAGAGACACGCCGAGAGCACAGTTACAAAAAAGTCAATGCTGACTGCAACTGTACAAGATGTCACAAACCATAATCTTCCATTTATAACACTTGTGATGCAGGATGCAATCCCTGGTTTCCGGAGTCAGGATGCAATCCCCGGTTTCCGGAGTCAAAGGCCTGTGCTTTGTATATCCAACGACCCACCCTGACCTCCTTTCTTTCAGTTTTGTGTGAAGAATGTCACACTTCCTGGTTTGAAAATGAATGCCAGTGAATTTAATCCATGCAGCAATTATGCCTCTTTCAAAAGATATATGGCAAAGAAAATTATTTTTATTATGTTATATGAATGTATGTTTTCAGAAGACAAAGATGAATGATTGATCTACCCAAATAAAGCATGCCCAGTTAATGAAATAAAAATAAAAGCTATGAGATCTGCCTTCAGTCTGTGATCATCACATACCTGTGTAAGTGACTGATTGGCAAACACAAAGCACTAATGACTCACATACCAATCTGCATCCACTGCACGGCTTCCGAGCTGTGTGACATGATTTGATTGCAACTGTTGTTGAAAATGAGTATGTGTCAGCAGGTGGACTATGATGTGGCCTCATATTGCTATGATTTAGTGTGTGTGTGTGTGTGTGTTTTTTTTTCAGGAAACTGGTTCCACACAATGAAGTTGTTTCCTACCCTGTCAAACCAGTCTCATTAGTTATGTTACACTCATCATACGAATATGCACACATATGAGGGTGTGTGAGAACTCCCCGTGGTGTCTAAAAACAGAAAGATAAAAAATATACGTATAATTGTGGGGGCACACACACACTGTCACACACACACCACACAGTACATTTATCCTCATTTACTCCTCCTGCCTCCCCCTCCTACTCTGCCTCTCCCTTCACTAATCCTTTTCTCTCAGTGTTCTCTGTGGGCTGATTTTCTCCCCCCTCCATCCCTCTCTCTCCTTTCTCCCCATTCTTTTCATTTTTCACTTTTCCCTTGTTTATTTCCCCTGCCTTGTTCCCTTTTCTTCCCGATCCCTCCCTGCCTGCCTCCTGTCTTTTCTCCTTCCACCTGCATTCATTTCTCTCCCTGGCTCATTTTCTCCTTCTCCCCCTGTCTCCTAGTGTATCACTGCAGACTCTTGTAGTCAATTATCCCTTCTGTTAATGAGCAGATAAATCTAATTGCTCTCTCCTTCAGTGCCTGACAGCGTCTCTCTTCTCTGCCTCTCTAAGCCCACAGGACATGCATCATTCTATACCCTCATCATTTTTCAACCCTTCCTCCATACAGTGGTACTATTCCACTTTTTCTTCATTTGATGTGACCTCCTGGGCCTTACAATGATTTGAACTGGCATGCCTATTGGTTTACTGCCTGCATCTTTCATGTCATCCCTATTTATTCATTTCCGCTGCCCTGACCTTTTTCTTTCACATCATCTGGTAACCTTCCTGCCTCTGCTGACTCTTCACCTTCACCTCGACTCCACCTCCGCTCACTTTATCACCCTTCTCTGCTTCATTGTGACCAGTAGAGGGCTTGTGAAGGGTTTGTGGCCATAGGGATTTATGGCAACTCAGGGCATAGCTGGATTATCTGCCCTATTCAGTGGCCCAGCTCTGTTGCTGATAATCTTTCTACTATCAACAAACTTTTATAGCCTTACCCACTATGCAATCACAGGGCGTGTACGCCTGTATCAACAACAGCAATTGAGGAAACACAAACTATACTTGAGAAAGAATAATGTTAGTAGGGTTTTATTATAAATAAAAGGACTGTAGCCTCACTTAGTATTTAGTCAGCCATTACCCCATTGACCAGTTCAGGAGAAAGTACTGTGAGCAGTCTTCTTTTGAAAACAGTTCAGTAAGTACTTTTCAGTTAGTGAGATTATACTGTCTGCTTTGTGACAGGACGTAAGATACAAAAACTGTATATAGTAAAGTCAACAATTCTGAATCCCTGTGCTCATTTGAATAATCTTCATGAGTTTCATTTTGTAGACTTATTTCCTCTGTGTGTAGAGTGTAGCACACCTCCCGCTGCAGTTACAATAAGGTGAAAACTGATGTGTCAACACTCCATAATGTATGTGAAATGTTGGCAGAGGAAGCATCTTATTGACATAATTGATGTCGCTGGATGGCAGGGTGACTGTAATAACAGACATTACACAGTAGAAGCAAACAGCATGGACATAACCCTGAATCAGCTTGCTGTACTGTGCGGGGGTCAGCAGGAATTAACGGTTAAGTTGGCCAGGCAAGCGTGGTAATCTTGAGGGATGCTCATGACATGATTCAAATCTGATACTTTCATGCACACAGGATGAATGGATTGGCATTTCATTGGACTTAACATTGAGTGTAGCCACACATACAAGTGGAGTCACTATTATAGCCATTAGAGTAGTGCTGGATTTATCAGTGTAGCTTCTTTTAATAAAGCTATTAACAAGCTTATATTAGAAAGCTATACTAACATGGCAAAACATTTTCCAGGTGGTGAGTAAAATTCAGTTGGCAGGCAAAATAGCCAGCTGCTAAGCCTTTTTTCATGAGAAATTTGTGTTTGTCCAAAGATTTATTGCTTGACACTGACTGGCTTCACACTTAAATCTATTGTAATTGCTGCTCTTAGAAGACAGATGGGTTTCATTGTGCATGGTAAGAGCTTTGGTCATCAGACCTCTTTGGCTTAGGCAATGAGCCCAAATTGTTATCAATTGTGCCGATTGTTGCCAAATTTAGATTCTGGGCTGAAGAGTCACTTAATCGATGAACAGATGTCACTAAACTAAATTGGCAAAAGTAATACATTTTAAGTCCCCTCCTGTGTGACCAAACTGCACCTCTGTTGAATATTTATGTCAATGCAACAGGACTTTTAAATGCTGCTTGTTTAATTGTCACTCTACACTGGCCCCAAAAGGACTGAAACTATATTGAGTAAGAGTTTATGATTGTAGGAAATCCAAACTAACTGTCAAAGATGGCTGGCGATCTAGACCCAAATTCCAGGCTTCAAAATGATTTTTCAGAAACTTCACAAAAGTCATGGCTGTGTTTTTCTACAGTTTGTACTGTATGTGTCTCCCAGCAGATAGATAGCTGCAAGGATTTCCTGCATTGCTGAGGAAAAAAGAATCTGCCACTGAAGTAACCAGAGGGGTGTCATAACAAAAAATCCCCTCCAGACATTCACAGTTGGTGGGGGGAAAACCACTCTGATATATGAGCTAATGAAGTATAGAAGTGGGAGAAGGGAAAGTATTTAACTCATACACTGGCTTTGCATTAATCATGAAATATTATGAACAGGGCTAAAATAATCTTTAAGCGTAACGTGCCATAACCACACTGTCAAAGCAATGTATGTGTTTCATTACACATTGTGCAATTGTGTTTTGTGCAGGCACACTAGAATAGCACTGGCAAAGAACCCACATTTATTTTGTGCTGGCAGGATTTTAGTCTTGGTGATGTAAGTGATATATATATAATATCCCAGTATTTGGAGAGCCAAAGGGTACTAAAAATAATCTGTCGTATCCATAGTAGACCTGTGAGGGGTTCAGAAAGGCATACACACACACATAAGGGAGAGGAGACACCACACAGCACACCCAAACATAGATAGGCATTATATTTCATATAACTTGTGCACACATGAACATCAAAGCATTCAGCTATCTGCAACCAAACACAGATGCATAAAAATTGGCTCATACACGGTGGGATATGGGAAAGATAAAACATTTCTCTAACACACATAAACATGAAATGACACTGAAACATAAACCTGCTGTGCATGTACACAGTGGGATTTGGAAAATTAAGAAAATAAATGTAAGAACTTCACATGCAAATAAACACACACGCAGCAAGACCAGAGGGAATACAAACAAGAGAGCGATGAACCATCATATGGTGTTGTCAAGCTGTGGGACACCTCTTTGTACAGATGAAGTGCATCTGTATACATTTAATTTAAGTGTAAATGAAATGTTGTATCAAAGCATATATGGGAAGCTTTTATCAGTACAAGTGTTTATGTGTCAGTGTGTGTGGATATGAAAAAAACAAGAGAGGCTTGTATAAGTGAGAGACTATGGGTACTTGCACTGCAGGTCAGGTTTAGCTCATTTCCACCTCATCTACCTCAAGCTCATCGTTCCCCGCAGAGCCAATCAGTGTCCTCCGAGACAACCTAAGTCTCCAGCAGTGCCCTGAGAGCCGAGCTCAGTGATGAACGGAAGCCTGAATTTTCACAAACACACACCTGCATGCATTCAAACACACACAGACACACACACACACACACACACACACATAGAAATACATGATTCAGACACGCTTGAGTCTCCTGGTTGGATGAGCTCTTTTCTCATCATGTCAGAACCCTGTGGGAAGTGAGAAGAAGGGGATAAGGATGGTTGGGTAAAGATAAAAGAGATATTTAAGACATAAGTTGGAGCTGCACCCATTTGGTGGCACTGTGTCATCAAGCGTAGCTCTCATCAAGAACCAGCCAATCTCAGTCACCCCACACACAGTATAGGTCAATGGCAATGCCTTTGGCTGCCTACATCAAAGATGGTCATTCTTTCAGAGCGGGTGGCCATGCTGGTAGAGCTTCCATCCCGGGCTTTGAGACTCATTTACCACCTGCTGGCACATTAAATGCCAAATTAGAAAGCCTGTTGTTTCATCAGAAGCCTGCAAGTGTGACATTTGTTCAGTAGGGAACAAAACTTGAGGCTGATTACAGGCAGTGATCAAAGCCCTCAGGTGTTTCTTTTCAGGGCAAGAATGAAGCATTAAAATCTTAAATGATAATTCCTGTTTTTATCATGTGAAATGTGAAATATTCTTTAGCCTGAGGGTGAAATAGATAAAACTGCATTGCATAGTTTGGTTTAGAGTGAAATTCATGAAACATCCTTACTGTTTAGTCTCTGACAGTGCCAGACAAAGTAGAACTAGAGCAGATGAAATTAGTGAAAGGAAAAGGATCATCAGTGATTATAATTTAATGTTAACTTTGGGAATATTTCCAAAAAATATACTGGTTTAAATCCAAACCAGTGACCTGAAAAGTAACTGACACAGCCACATTAGTGACCACTGTTATTCTCATCACTTCCTCACAGGAGACAAGCACATTTCATTTCTGCTCTTCTATTGGAAAAGCGTCACATGTGATTGATTCCATAGGAAGATACACCTTGATAATATTGATCACCTGCCTAGCCATGGGCAACATTCCCTCCACTAACAGTGAGATGAAATCTGCTGCAAACAGCTCAAAGCCAATTTTAGCCAAGTCAAGCCCTGTTTGTCTTGGGAGGAACAAGAATCAGCAGACTTGACAACAATAGGAACTGTTGAGGCTCTAAAAGGATTTTTTATTGATTTTTATATTTTAAAATGGATAACTTAGGCAAAAAGTTTCAAATTCTGGTATTTTCATTTATAAATTGGGTGGGTGGGTACTACTTGGTAATAGTTCTTTCCTAGATTGTCGAGTCCTCCTTTCAGCTGCAGGTAAGGTGCTATTAGTAGTGTGAATGAGGGAGCCTATTCATTATGCATAGCAGAAGGGCGCTACTGGACATTCATGCAAATGTGATTTATAAATAGCAACTGTTGGCAAAAAGATGATGTTCAGTTCAAAGGCAGCTATCTCAGGTGTAGTCGCTGCAGCAAGAGGTACTTGAGTTAACTGGCTTTGACCAGTGCCAAGTATATATATCCATATTTTGTTGGGTGACTTTGATTTAAAATTCCTGTTACTGCAGCTAATCCAACCAGATAGCAGCAGGGAGAAAATAATTCATTATATGTCTGCCTATTCTTAGTTTTTGCTTTCACTTTTATGAGTGTGATGAAATACTGTACAGCAGATCATGAAAAATAATGAAAAGGCTTGATCTGTCAGAACCAAAAAGCAGAGTAGCTCATGCAAAACGAAGCTTGTGAAATGAATTTGGAAGGGGAAAATGAGGCACTTGAGGAGTGGAGAAGAGCTGATTAATGGTAGGGAACAAGTGTGATTGATTATATGATGAAGTTAATCTTTTATTTCCTTCCCACTCTCCCAAACCCCCCCCTTTTCATATTAAAGCCCCCTCCACTGACCTCCCAACCCCTGTGAATGTCTGAAGGTTTTTTTTCTAAAAACACTCCATTTCACAGAAGGATGTGTGATTATCTCCACTCGCTGCACTCCAAATCAAATGCAGTTCACCACGTGCAGCTGACGGAGCGGAGCAGGGATGCACAGCTGTGTCTTTTCCTCTTAGCAGAAATCAGTGTTTCTCCCTTTATGCTCTGCATACCAAGGATAAGCTTCAAAAGGTTGTCTCAAAAAAGTCTCAAAAGATCTGAATTCTCAAGTGAAGTTGAAAGAAAAAAATAAAAATAAAATGTATTGTCTCAGATGAGGAATAAGATCTTATTTAACTCAAAAGCAGTGCAAATGAGTACTACACATATAGGTACCTGGCAAAGGAAGTGACTCACTTACATTGATCAACAACCCTATTAAACCCCTGCAGAAGTACATGTTGATTTTATTTTATTGATCAGACTTAGAGAGACAGAGAGAGAAGATGCAGGATGAGATAATGTCAGTTCTTAGATAATATAATGAAATTCTTACTTGATTTGAGAAGTGCAGATTCTGCAGATACATCTCCATCAGGTAAAAAAAAGTTTTTATTTCCCCCAGAGATCAACAATTGTAATTTAAAGATATTGTAGTTATCCAATTCTGAATTTGTTTTGACGTAAACTTCCAGCTTCTGCTAGGTACCGAGACACAGCTTCACAAACTGAATATGGTTCATCATCTACACAGAACAAATCAATCAAAAGTATTACTGACTGTTGCAATATTGATCGAAGTGTATACGTTAGTTGTCTAGCCTGGGTTGAAAAATACTTTTTTACTAATTTTGTAATAACCTGAGGCAAAATAAAAATGCATTTGTGCAGGAAGTGTGTGTTTGTAAGCTGTACTGAATCAGTAATAATAATTTTTGCATTTAGACAGTTCTGTTCCAATAAAGCCGTATGTAACGTATCTGTGCATCTATACAAAGAAAAACTGCTCCTTATATGCTCGGGGAATGGAAATTGGGTTTGTCAGAGAGAATGGTGAGCTGCTGTTCTACAGGCAGAGAAAACATTGATTGGCTGGGTTGTAGGCAGAGTGTTGGTTGGTTGGTTGATCGGTCTGGGTCTGGAGAGTCCCCAGACAGCTCTGGAGCTCTGACTGCAGACAGAGCTTGCACTCATCTGACTTCACTGCCTTGACAGTCTCATGTGGGCCTACATCAGTTTTCTCCTGCACGTCTTACCAGGCTCTGATTGATCATGACGACATGTCTTCACTGTGCACGTCTCGTCTGTGTGGTTACATTGTGCTTCATGGCAGCTGCAGTCAGAGTCAAAGGCTGCAGGGCTTGCATCATGGGCAGGAGATTTTTTGGCCTGTAAAACCCAGTATTCCTGGAAATAGCTTCTGCAAGGTAGCAAATATATATGACAGAACAGTGAACAAACTGGTATAAGGATTGTAGAGGTAATGTTAATTGAACAACAAAATAATAAAAGGCAAGATGCATATAAAACAAAACCCTTGAAATTAAAGTGACACAATCACTAATGAACTGGGTAGAAGAAAACAATGAAAACAAAACCCAGCACAGAAGTAATCGTGGATATTTACACAATGAAAGTATTTTCACATTTGTATTCTTTTATGATAAAACAGCTGTTTCTACATTTTATCATTCATTATCAATGAGTGAATGAGCCAGATTATTGTCAGAGAAGCAGATGAATAAAACGCACATCAGTTGACTGAACCTCTGAACTATCTGAAGGTCAAGTCTTTCTAACTATTGTATCATCCTTTTCTTTTTCCAAATAACCACCTTGCCCTCCTGTTACAAGTTACAACAAAGATACAGAACTGATGGCATGTCAACTTAGCTTGTTTATAAAAATTAAGAAAGAGAGGCTACAGTGGCAATATGTGATATTGGAAAACATTTTTTTTTTTTTTTTTGCTGAACACATTATTTCAAACAGTAATTATGTGCAAAATTATCAAAGTCATTGCTTGAAATGACCATTGGGAAAGGACATTTTTTGCTCGCTTCATTTACATTGATGGATTGCAGCTGCAGATTGACAATATTGTGTGTCAGCAGGATATTTGATGGAGTGTGAAATTCTGTATATACCTAGGCGATTTCGTATCACACACACAAACATCAAAATATAAAAACTAAAAAGCTAATAACTGCTCTAAATGACAAAATATTGTGAAAAAATGGTAGAGATAAACAAAAAAAAAGGAAAAAAATAAATAACCTTCAGGTTGATTTTTTTTCTTCCCCTTTTGGCATCCCCGTCTTTTGAAGTTAAACTTCTCAGTGACTGCAAAGTTTCCTTCTGGTATTCAGAGCTGTGTGAGGGAGCATCACAGTTTCTGACTGCCTGGAAGCTCTGCTGAATTACAGAGGCTGTTAAGACTGTTAGTCTGCCGTTTCAAGTCAGCGATGGATGCTTCTGCACCGCTTATAAGCTAAGCCAGGCTATGACAGGTAATCACTATTATGCCTGCGTTTCCATTTGGGTTACTGATCACGGCATAAAAGCCCATAGCCCTGATTTGTGTGCTCTATAAAGCCCAGGGAGTGAAATGAGAGAAAAAGTAAAGTGGAATGTGGGAATGGTGTTGAGAAGGGTGGAGAGATGGAGAGATATAAGTGTTAGCGGAGGTGTGATAATGAAAGAATGGAGGCAGGGATGTGGAGGTGGCAGGGGGGCAGGAGGGGGTATTGAAAACTATTCTCATATGGAGATGTAGAGATTGGACAGGAGTGTGAGAGACTGAAAGAATGACAAGTGTGTGGGCCAATCAATAAGATCCTGTCAGACTGATGGCAAATTGGAGAGTGGCGTGACACTGAGACAAATTGACACAATCAGATCCACAAAGATGAACAGTCATTGGATGGTTGTCTGTGTGTGTGTGTGTGTGTTTGCGTGCACGTGTGTGTGACTTACAGAAGACAAATACCCAAACCACCACACACATGCAAAGAGAAGGGGGGGGGGGGGGGTAGAAAAGGGTCGAAGAGGATGTGAAAAATGGGAACGGAAAAGGTGAAAGAGAAGTAAGAGAGACGGCAGACGCGGCGAGAGGGAAATGAGAAGAGAGCGAGTGGGAGAAAGTGAAGATGTGTGTGTGGCTGAGAGGGAGAAGTGCAAGGACCATAACCTTAAATCTGTCAGCGTTGGGACCAATATTCTCTTCCTCCGTCCTTGTGTCACTCACACATTCGCTTTCCATCTCAGCCTCACACATTCGCTTTCCATCTCAGTCTCACACACATCCCTCTTTGCAATTGCGCATTAATTTTTCAGTGTCAATCTGGCTTGTGCCCTTAGCCCTACTATCTTCCCCACTCTCAGCTTTTCTCATTTCTTTGCCACTTTTCTCAGTTTCCATATTTTTCTTCCCACTTTCAGTTTTCCTTCCCCTTGGATTTGTTTTGTTGTCGTTGCTGCATGCCCTTGGTTAATGTGTGTGTTTGTGCTCATGTGTTTGAGTGCCTGTTTTATACCCATTCAGCTTTAGTTTATTCAGTCAGCACCATTTGTCTCTTTTGTTTGTTTGTGAGCGAGAGATAGATAAATATAATTAGACAAATGAAATAGCGCCTTCCCTTTTTTATCTCTCTTTGCTCTCCCTCTGTTGGGCATAATCCATCTCTGGCTCCTTCCTTCTGTTGCCCCTTTTACCCTTCCCTGTCTTCTCCCTCTCTCTCCCCCTCCTTCTCTGTCTCTCGCTCCCTCCCTCCTCCTTCCTTCCGTGTCTTGCCCTAACGTATTTTCATTTGGGCTGTGAAAGTTGCTGTTTGAATAGGCATATTTGTCCTGCTTAATAGCATACCTCCTTGCTCACTATGTGATTTAGCTCCTTGGCCTTATCTCGTGCAAACACAACCACTTCTCTCTATATCTGGGGGCTTCTCACACTCTCTCTCTCTTTCTCTCCCTGTTTTTTTCCTCCTCATGCATGGCTCTCTCTTTCCGCCCACACCTCTGGCCGTTGCAACGCCCCACGGCTTTATCAAAATAATGCAGAAAAGGTGACAACCACGCTTTTGTATGACAAGATATGATAACTGTAGCATTTTGCCATTACACCAGTGTGGGCCGCTGTTAACCATTCATCTAATGAACAGCAGGTAGCCAGACGCAAAGATTCATGAATCTTCTTGAAGCTTGAAAAAACCCTGCAGCTCCAGTATTTGATTTTCATGGTCAAGACAAAGACACAGTCCTTGTTCTTCAAACAATTTACTGGGAAGAAATCTGAACCTATGCCAGTAAGAAGCATATTGCATGTGTACCAGCTGGTTGAGCCAACAAGTGGTTTGAGGATTTGAAATGTGTGCAGTTGTACTCCACTAACTGCTGCGGCTTTGCAAAGACTTAATTCATCTCCCTGTGAGATTTCTTTTCACTAATCTGACCTAATTTTACAATCACAATTTATCTAACGATAGGTGTTCAGATGTTGACCTTTAGGGAAAGTCTATGAAGGAGGAGAATGGGGGGAAAAATGTCTCTTAAAAATCATCACCAAGGTTACAGTCTCTCAGCTGCTCCAGTGGAGCTATTTGGTGCTCAGTAACAGAAGACTGCAGTTGTACTGGGGAGCTCCCCGGTGTGGCTGTATGTAACTGTGAATGTGAATGAATGTTGGGCACACTTCATTGACAAAATTTTCATGGATAGTGGTTTAAAGGCATCATTTTGAAACATGAGTGCAGTAGCTATTTGGGTTACTGAAATGATCAACTTTGTACTGTATGCACCTTCTACTCAAATAACAGATTTTATACTAGCTTTTATGTGCACAACCATGATCATACATTCTAGTAAGAAGCATCAAAGTGATGTCATGTATATAATAATGCATAAATAAAAGTTCATTTCTTTCAATTTAAATTCATTCATTTTTAATGAATGCTATATCCTTATTATAATCTCTGACTGGATGTCCGCATCCATCTTTTGTCTACCACAGTACTGATTTCCAGACAGTATGTTTTGTTTTTCTTGTCTCAAATGTCAGTGGTTTTGCAACAGGAAACTCTTTCTGTGTCACAAATATCACAGAGGCAAACATGGACCCATTCCCCAGGAGAGAGACGCTTCCAAAACCCAATTATACTGTCCCTCTAAACCATCAGTCAGCCATTGCGTGCATCTGCACGAACAGAGGAAACAAGCCAAACTGTTGTTCTGTAGATTGAAAGAGAACACACTGCATGTTTCTTCTTTCATGAACTAGAAAAAAGGGAACATTTAATTTGTAGCTTCTTTTGTTGTTTGATGTTCAACATTTTCGAAACATATCTGAGTGACCTTCACCACTCCTTCATTTTCAGCACCACTTTTGTTGTTTATCAACATTTGAGGCACAGCTGTCTAAGAAGGGAGATGTAATAAATGCATGTGGAAATATCGAAACACATGCAAAAAAAAACTATGATTTTTGATGTGCACACACACACAGGCAGTCATACAACAACACACTTGGACATCGTCCCATACAATGACATGCCCTCATGCATGTGCACACACATTCACTGTTTCAGTGCAACACACAAATAAACACTTATCCTTGCAATTCTTATATAAGGAGATTTACGTAATCAGTGTCTGAGACTGTGGCTGTACTGTCAGTCTTTGTCTGGCCAGTGGATGGAGAGCGCTGGGAATTGTAACCGCATTGTATCACTCGTAAGGCAGTAAGAAGTGGGACCCGATCCTCTTTAGACTAATTGGTCTGATCTTGGTTAAGTGTGTGTGTGTAAGCATAAGTGATATTTTGTATCTGCCTGCACTCATATGAGAGAGTTATATGAAAATATTCTTAAGATATTTTGTCTTGTATAATGTTAAAAGGAGTTCTTGAATTTGAAGTTATATTTTAATTTTCCTTTCACTTTTGTCCTCTAAATCACACTGAAAGCGTTTTTGTTTTTTTCCATGTCCTCAATTTTTTTTCCAATTTCCTCTTTCTTAGTTCTCTTTTAAAATAAATGTTTATAGACAGTGACTGGGTAAAATATATTACAATACTCACTGTCAAGAGCAGGGTTAGGGTTGGTTTAAGGCCATGGCTGTGTAAAATAAAGCTCACGTGTGAGCTACAAAATCTCAGCTCTCCATTGGCCTTCCAGCCGTCATGATTGTTCATTAAATCTTTGAATTGTCTACTCTTGAAAGAGGGTTACTTGACACAATCATCATTTGACCACTCATTTATGGTAATTAAAGTGTGCAATTAGAAAATTCTGCAAACGAATAAAATACAATATATTTAAATTAATAATAATAATAATAATAATAATAATAATAATAATAATAATAATAATAATAATAATAATAATAATAATAATATATTGATCTACATTTTTCCTTTAAGAACACCCAAACAAATACCTTAATATGAAATATAAAATAATTTTCCAGTGGTCTGTTTTGTTATTGTCTGCCTGCCAAATCTTAGGAATTGCCTGTTATACCAGTACCTATTTCCTGTAACCCATAAAACCATGCTAGGATGCTTGTTGCAGTCATTTTCACTTCTCATAACTGTCTGCACTGCTATTCATATTCATGGTATAATACTCAGACCTACATTTCCAGTCATTCCGAGTGAAGTTATTCAGTCGCACTACAGTTAAATCGGCTTTGTTGTCATCTACACAAATAGATCAAAGTAAAGTTGTTATGATGCGAGTATGAATAAACTACTTGCATGCAGACATGCTCTTATGGTAATGGCTTGGTGAAAGCATTCAGAGGTCAGGAATAGGATTATTAAGTGACACATACTACAATAGAACATGTTTACCTATCATCAGTCAGCTAATGATGTGTGTTTGTGTGTGTGTGTGTTGGTATAGGTGCAAACTGTGCATGTGTGTGGTTGAGTGTCAGTGCTGGCAAGAAAGTCCAGTTTCCACTCCTACAATCTCAACTCTTAACTGTTGTCAGGGATTGTTTATTCACATCCAGCATTCTCCATTTCTCTGCACCCTGTATTTGCATGTTTGTGTCACTGTGCTGCAGGTACGGTGTGTGTGTGGGTGTCCATGTTTGGCACTGAGCTGTTTCACTGTATGCCAGCTCACCAGTGTGATTTTTCTCGGGGACAAGGCTAGGTCATGTTTGTACTTGTTAGTTTCGGGAAGCCGGCTGTGAGTGTGTGCCAAGGTGTGACTCTGGGTAATTTAGTATGTCAGTCTGTCTTTCTTATTGTGTCGTTTTCTCCTGTATGTCTGTCTCTATCTATGTCTAAAAGCAAGAAAATGACATTTCCCTGGCTACCACTTTTTTTTTTTTCAGGCACAGACACCTTTATTGATAGAGGAAATTATGGGAGAGAAAGGGGGATGTGACATGCAGTAAAGGTCCTCCGGCCGGGACTCGAACTGGGGCCCGCTGCGTACGTGGCATGCGCTCTAACCACTCGATCACCTGTGCGCACCACTTTTTAAATACAGATGACATTTAAGATTTTCGAAACAACCACAAGGACGTGAACATTTCTTTTTAATGATAATTTAATACTATTTTAACATTACTATCAGCATTATGAAAATCACTGACACTCAATATACATTACATCATATATTCTGCATATGAATTATAACATCATGGCAAGTGAGTGCCATTAGCAGTAATGTAATGTACTAGTATGGAACTTCAATGCTTGAACAGGTAAATAGCTGTATCTGATTCACTCAAATGTAGAAACACAAGTACATCCATTTTGTCCAGGTTCAACGTTGTTGAGTGAAGAGCCTCTTTGTGGTTGAACCACTGTACTTCCCTCATGTTATTAAACCTCCATTAGTTTACAGTTTTGGCCACCTGGGTGCAGAAACAGCAGGAACAAGCTGCATGCACAACATTGACATATTAACACCTTATAAAGTTTGCAGTGGTAAATGTGTTCATGAACAGGTATTTATATCCAGCAGAGCACTTGGAGTTTTGTTTTTGACCAGCTGGTGAATTCAAGTCCAATATTCTCTCTTCTTTTAGCTCTGTTCTTGGAGTAGGGTGTTCTACCTGTGAAGTCAGAGAGAGAGTGTAATGTATGTTTCTGTGTCAGACTGTCCGCTTGTATTAGGGACAGAGTTTTCGTGTGTAAGATGTGTTGTAGACGTATGCTTATTTATGTTGCTCTGTGTTTATATCAAAATGTCAGCCAGGATTAACTTCACTGAGTTGGCGAGTGTTTAAGCACTCTAGGGATGAGTGAGTGTGTGTAGTAGTGTGGTGTGTGTAACTTATGGATAGATGGCCTTAAGTGTCAGTGAAATTTTACAAAATATCTGTTTGGATTAATGTTTTTATTCAAGCCTGTTTTTGAACGCATGTATATGACGACAGTGTTTGTTTCTATTTTCCTTTTTCTGTCCTTGTGTCCTTGTGTGGCAGCATGCGTGGGTGCTTTTGCATGTGTTCGTGTACAGTGCAAGTCAAAAGTTTGGACACACTTACTCATTAGAGTGGATGGGAAGGTGTGTCCAAACTTTTGACTGGTACATGTGACTGTGTGGTTTTACATGTATACCGCCGCTCAGTAATTTGGTAGATTAGTGCACAAGGCTCTGTTACCAGGCTCTGAGCCATGTGTCTCCCTGCTGTTCATTAGACTGTCTCTCCATCTGGCTATGTGTCTGTCTGCTTGGCTAATAGGCTTTATGGCTTGTTGGCTGCTTGGATCACAGTATCTGTGGGTGCTTTAAAGCCTGAAAATGTCTCAAATTGTCTAAATGAAAATGTCTTCAATATAGTTTAGGCCTTATTTTCCCCATGCAGTTCCTTTATTCAGGAGCAGTAACAGAGGAGGACTGGTAGTTCATTGAACATCTTTTAATCGTATCTGCACTGCTATGCAATCACACTTAATGTCCCTTTAAATTCCCTGCCATCCTTTGTTTATATTACCAATGTACAATTTCAAATTTTAATTTACCCATGTCCTAAGAGAAATAGGCAAGTTTTCTTAGCTGTAATTGGTATCATTTTAAAAAGTTTGCCCTTAAAATTGTGTTTCTTAAGCTTGCCGATACCCACAAATGGATGAAAGCATGGCTACCTTGATGATTGTGTGTGTCAGTGCTACCTGTGTCTGAGTGGATGAATTGATGCAAGGATGAATAAGTAGCCTCTTCCTGTCTTTGTTGCTGTCTGCATGTCCAAATAGTTTGCGGGGCTGGCTGGCAGGCTGTCTGTCTGGCACTTGCCCAGAAGCATTACTCCTCAGTCCCAGTTTCCTGTGTGAATATTTAATGAGGGCGGCGTGCATGCTAATAGGCCTGCTGTAATTACCTCTTCCTCTGTTCTATCCCCATTTCTCAGATCGCAGCCGCCCAATGCCAATGTTATTTTTAGATGGCAGTAATGATAACTCTCCCACGTCACAAACATCCCCCGCACAACAGAATCCAACTCTCCCCTGTCCCTTTTTATCTCCTGCTTTTTCATTCTAACCCTCAATTGTTATCCTGTTTGGTCATTTTTTTTGTGTGTCTCTCCCCCACTCTTTTTCCATATCATCAGCTCATTCCTCTTCTTTCCCCACTCTTTTCTAATCCCCTCTTTCTCTCTTTCATCTCCTCAGTGGAAAATGGGATATCAACAAACATTCATTCTGCCTCGCTCTCGTTTCTCGTTTGCTTCTGTCAACCCCCCCCCCCCCACACACACACACACACACACACACACACACTTCCTACCTTTATCCTTCTCTTCTACCCCCTTCCTACCCGCATGTGATTTTACTTTTTCTCTTACTAAATTTTCTCCCCTCTTCATTCCTCACACCTCCCCTATTCCTTCATACCCCTCTGTCTCACTTTCTCACTGCCTTTGTAACAGCCTGTTCTTTTTTTCCCAAGGAAGTTTTAACGGCTGTGTGAATGTGTCAGTCTGAGCGATGACATTTTTTTTTTTCCTTGTACCACTCCCTCCGTGTTTCTCACTCACCTTTCTTCTTTTCCCCATCTGTCTTATCTTTCCTTATTCCATTCTGCCTTCCTTCCTGCTGTTCCCCAACTCACAGACTGAACCTCAGTATCCGACTGGGCTTTATTAGTATGACATTCATGGCTGCAAAGCCCTTTATCCCAGTCTGGCCCCCCTACCTCTCTCTAACTTGCTCTCTGTAGATGTCCTTTATTGCACACACACACTTAGAAAAACCACACACGCTGACAGAGTAACAGGCAGCCAAACACATACACACACATACACACACACACACACACACACACACACACACACACACACACACACCTCTTTTCCAATCTTGGCGGTGATTTTTGGACGCTCTGATCTGCTTCTTTTCTTCATCCAGCAACTTTTCACCACATTCACCTCTTCTATCACTCTCTGCTACTTTTCTGTCTCTCCATCTATGGAGTCATTCATCCCACTTTTAAATCTGCCTGTCTCACTTCTCCTCTCCCTCTCTGCTGGTCTTTTCTCTTCTTTTGCGCTCTTCTTCTTAACAAGCACTCAGGTTCCATTAGGATTCCAGTCAAAATAAAGACAGCCCTGTGTAATTCAAAAGAGAAAGAAAAGAAAACGTAAATAAAGACAGATCGAAAGACTGAAAAAGAGAAAAAAAAAACTTGCCAGAAACCGGAGTAGGGCAAAGTATCTTGTTCTTTATTATTTCCATTATTTTCTTTTTCTTTCTGTTTCTCAATTTCCTCTCTTTTCTCCGTCTCTCTCTCTCTATTTCTCTCATGTACAGGCCTCCAGAGGGATCTGCTTTAAAGCAGCATGAAAATCAATCACTCCCTCCATCCCGTCCACACCTCTTTCATCTTGTCGTGACGTCTTTTTTGGGAGTGTGTGGGACTGGCTCTTTCAACCTTCCTCTTTCGTGCTCTCCCTTGTTCTTTTTGGGAGGCTCAATCCCATCCACTTAAAAAACAAATCACTTGGTATTTGCTTAAGGTGGGGTGCTAAAACTAAGCAGCCCCAGTTTGGCCTCCCTATGCGCCCCTGCAAATGTTCGGCTCCATGATCTGCATAGTGATTGCGGTGTGAGAGGGTGGCAGTCTAATCTGGGCTGTCTATGTTTTGAGGCGTGTCCTTTTCAGTGACGAATTGACCATCTGGAAATTGGGCAAATGCCAGAAGGGCCATCTGACTATGGGCTGCTTGGGCCTTTCAGAGTGGGTCATTGCATTGATTAAAAAAACGAAAACAAAAAAAACCCTTGTCTTTTGATGATTTTTATTGAAAAATGTATTTTATGCACACATTTGAGATTGGCCCAAATATATGTTTTGACAAACATATTCTCCAGTGAACCCTCTTCATGTAGCTAGTGGAACACCAGGCTAAAAGAAAAAGAATCGTGCACCAAATGACAAGGTGGTGGTAGGGAATGGTTTGGTTGAGAAAATAAATAAATAAAGAGAGCTCTGTTAGTTGAGGGTGAAAATGGTGCAAAACAAAAAAGAAAAAAGATTCATGCTCAAAACATGCCACTACTGAGGCCTCTGCAGGGTCACCAACTGTGTGTTAGGAAACAACACGGACATTGAACTTGTGGTAGAGCCAGACCAGGGAGGCAAAAAAGACAATGAGGGAAACAAACAAGAGGAAGAGGCCAAAGAATCAGACTTAGACACTTGTTGTAAAAACTGAAAATAAACAATAACAAGCCTTGGAAAGTGGATTACTGGAGCTGGAGGCAACCATAAAGGAAAGGGGAGAGGAGCAGCAGGGGCAAGTGTAAGTTTAGTGGTAGGGCTGCATGATATGACCAAAGTCTCATATTCCTATATAGGTCATTTCATATCTCGATAACAATACCTAACCCAACAAAGCACATCTTAATACAATGAATAAATAGAACAACCTCACAGAACAAAAAAATTAAGCCAGTGCATGCATTGCAACCTCAATAGTATAGGATATCACACACCCACTCAATCACCACCTTACCCTAATGCCCTCTGGGATCCAGAACAGCATTGAGGTGCAGAAGGGCTCACTTTGGAAAAAGCCTAATTCCCTCAGTCATAGCTGTTTTAAACAGCGGGCCTGGCCGAACAGGCCTGAGTGTGCACTGTTTTACTGCTGCTGTAGTGGATTGTTTTTGTCTAATATGTACAATGCTGTGGAAAGGAATTTCCCCTTGGGAACAATAAAGTCTAAAGTCTAGTTGGTCCTTGCTGTTGTCTGTCCATCCATTGTGTGGATTTAATTACATTACTGGCTTTTTTACTCCAGAGGCTTGCGATGCACTTACAGTAACGTAACAAGTGTAGTTGTTGTCAGCTTGAGTACTTCACCTGGTTCACTGTCTCTCCTGTAGCACACAGTTGGAGGGCTCAGCCCAGCCTGGGGGAGAGTAGAGTAGCAAAATACAGCAGACTCTCACATTGACTGAATTTAAACAAGTGCACATACATTTGGTAGATAACATAAATAAAGACAGTCTCTACTGTGTTTTCCTGTCATTTATTGTAGCCGTCTCGTCGCTTCTCTCCTCTTCTCTTTCTCAGCGGGGACGTGACTGAATCCTCTGTGTGTGCAGCGCAGCAGAGGAGAGACAGACCAGGGTAGAGAGTTGGAGAGTGGACTAAACAACTAAACTTGTTACATTCACTCATTTTAAGTTAGATGCGTATTTATGTAGCCACACTAGCTTGCTAACTTGCAGCATGGTGAACAGTGTGCATGCACGGTAAAGCGTGCATGCACACTGTGATCAACAACTGATCAACAACTGATCTACAAGCTATCAACGTGACACGTTATGTCTCATTAAAGACTTGTAGAGCAGTTGATTTAGACGAGTGGCAGTTAATGCATGGACATATCATCATATTTATCGCACACCCCTTTTTCGGGCATCCCAATTCCAAAACATTGACATTATTTTTCCAGTTTCACCAACATCAATTGGCTGAGGGATTAAGAAAGGGATCCTAATGAAGCTGGACTCTGACAATGTGAATGACAAGACTGCAGAGAAAAAGCAATCTCCTTTGTAAGTGAACTTGTTAACTAAATGAAGACAAGAGACATTTATTTATTATTATAATGTTATAATAGCTGTAGCTGTGCAGTGCTCTTTTCGTCATCTGATGAAGCTATTGTTATATGCACTGTGGCTGTGCAGTGCTGTTTTCATACTTTGTTCGAGCTGCTGTATTATCATGTACTGTGTGCTTAATGCTGTTCATGTATGCTCTCAGGTTGTGTTAAATCGGCATATGTTAGTGAGTGTAGTGATTATAGGATGTGTCGTTTGAGTGTGTGTCCTGTATTGCACATTTCTGCATTCTTTTTAGTCAATCTGTCTGGTTTTATCTCAAGCTTTTTATGTTATCATTTGGATGGGGTTGGTGTTGGGTTTGAAAATAGGGCTGGGCTGTTGCAAATGTGAGGTATTTTTTAATCTAAGTGTGTCACTGGAGTCCTTTTTAATTCTAAGAGTGGATGCCTGTTCTGTCGGGTTGGTAATCCAATCGGTTGTCCTGTTTAAAAGACTAAATTAACCCCCGTCTAACCTCCAGCCCTCCTCTGTCTGTCTCAGTCTGTCTTGTTCCCTCAGGCAGTGGAGGGGAGGGAGGGAAAGAGAAGGAAAAGAAAAGGGAGGGAGACAGACTCACAGGATTTCAAAACATGTTATTGTGTTGCAGAGGGGTTTAAGCACAAGTGAGAATGTATGTGTGTGTGTGTCTTTGCCTCTATCGTTGGGAGAGCCAGTCTGAGCTCTACTCCTTGAGACCAAGGACACTGAGTCAAGTTAGGTTAAATTGGCCAGAAGTCATTTACAGGTTTGATTCACTCAAATCACTTACCTCTAAGATATCTTGCTATAGTTTTGGTTTTGTTTGCTCAGATTTTAAGATACCCGTCCCTGAGATTTATGCCTCTAACCCAACACAACACAAAGGAAGTAAATGGAATGTTTGTGATGCTCACAGTAGCTATTTGGTGTGGATTATCCAGTCCCCTGGACACTCTCTCTGGAAAGGAATGGACTGCCTTCATATAATGCCTTCACCCTTTACAATGTGCCTCTCATTTACCAGTGCACATGTGCTGTTATGGCCCTGCATAAAAAAGGAGACACTTGCTCTGCTATTGGCACTCCAGCATTTTGAAGTATATGTTGGCTCCAGTCCCTTACCGGTCATAGTCTACACTGATCATAACCCTCTCGTCTTTCTGTGTCAATTCCAAGTCAGCAATCACTGACTGAACTTTTAAATGATCTGTCGCCTGTCAATCAGGGCGGCTGGATCTTAGTGGCCAGTTTGGTTTGCTTGATTTGGCTGGTTAAACGCTCTGTCTTGTTGCTTGTGGCTTGTGTCGGGGTACTGGGCCAGGGTTAGTTGATTTGCTACTGATATCACAAATACACTAGTTGGTTTTCTCTGTTAGTTTCACCAGGAGTAGGAGTGCTGTTCACTATTTGTGTTTCTGTTTCACCATCATTAACAGACGAGGTCTAGGTAGGTTTACTTTCATTGTTTTCTTTGTTAGGCAGACACTTAGCTCCGGTTTAGGAGTCCTTTTTTGGTTATATTTATTTGTTGATATGAGCAGCGTCCGCCGGCCTTTTCCCCCTTTTCAACGTACTCCATTTTGTATTATTTCATTTGGTTTAAACTTTGGCTAATAAATAATTTTTTATTTCAACCTTAACATCTGGTTTAATGTTGCTTCCTTTTCCCTAGCGAGCTGGGTTGTAACATGTGCACTCACACACTTATAGCAACGGAGCTGCCATACAAGGTGCTAGCCTAACCATCTGGAGCAAATAGGTTTCAATGTCTTGCTCTAGGACACTTGACATATAGATAGGAGGAGCTGGGAATCAATCTACCAACCCTACGATTAATGGACGATCATGCCTCTTGAATTCTTAAAATGTAAATTTTTGATGCTATGAGCAAGAAATTCCATTCAAGGGCTGTAGTGATTAGTCAATTAATTGACTGGCAGAAAATTCATTGGCAACTATTTTGATAATCAATCAAATGTATGATTTGCTGATTTTCTTTGCCCATATGTGACAGTAAATTAAAAATCTTTAGGTTTGATGCTATTGGTCAGGCAAAACAGGCAAATTGATGATTTTAACATCTTCTAGACTAGACGATGAATCGAGAAAGATTTTGGCAGAGAAGTCATTGATGAAAATAATCTTTAGTTGCAGCCCTGTTTCATTCAACTGCGAAACAACGGATATGAGCTAGAACTCTAACAGTCTGATGTTTTAAAACCGAGTGATCTGCCACTATAGTGGTAAATGATAAAATATGTGTAATTTAAGTCATTTAGGTGAAATTACCCTTTAATGTGAGATGAGGGCTGTATAAGCACGACAGGATTTCTACTAGAGTTAGAAATAGCTTCAGATTAGTCTAGAGTTCAGTTTAAAATGAAACAGTTAAGAGTGAGGCTTGAAAGTTTAAGTTTAGGGAATTATCATCAATATAGAGCTGTCATAAGCTTGAAAATAAAATGACAAGAAGACTTTGTGCGTCACTCCATCCCCAAAACGCACACATAAATACCCACAGGGACACAAAAGACTTCTTTTTTCCCTTTCGGAAATGAAAGCGGAGGCAAAATAGAATACCCTATACACTCCCGTAAATGCTCAAGGCGATGGAAGATTTATTTGTAAGACACAGTGCCAAACCCCCAGGAGCTTTCATCATATTAAAATTCTATAATATGTTTTGTTGTATTCGCCAATCCCTCCCCAACACACACACACGGATAAACACACACACACACACACACACATGCCCCTTGTATTTCCAGCACTGTTCAATTTGTTATTCTAAAAATGCAACCGAATATGTGCTTTTGTGTTGGCAGCTTTTTTTATTTTCTGCTATTCACAGGAGTTTCTCTCCTTCATTCCCTCTTCCTCCACCTCCTCTCCTCTTCCTACTCTTCCCTCTATCTTTTTTTTGTCAGTCCCCGGGAGTCATATCTAAAGTGTCCGTTGGGAATTTTGTGCTTTCATTAAAGTCATTATGCAATCGCCCATGTTCCCTCCTTTCCTCAATCATTTTCTCTTTCCTACCCAACCCTCTCTTCCTCTCTCCTTCTCTTCAGCCATACTCTTATGCTCTCAGCTGTCTGTCACATGCTGTAAGAAAAACACAGGAGATTATTATCCCCCTTTTCTCCTCTCTCTTTTCTTATTTCTCTTTTTTGCCTCAATCTTTCTTGTTCTCTTTAACTCTCCTACTTCAGCTTTTTCCTCTCATCTGTTTCCATCACTCTCATCTGTCTGGCAGTCTCCCTCTTCCTTCACTTTCTATTTCTCTGATGCTTCTGTCTCTTTCTCTTTTCTCTTTACCCCCCTTTTTCTGCTCCACATTACAGTATAATCTCTCCATCTTCTCTATTTCTATCTACCTTTCCCTCCCGGTGCACGACTTGCCTTCATAACATGGGATGCGCATGTAAATCCTTTACTATTCTCTGCAGATTAAGCAGCGACGCAACATCCCTACCTCTGTTTTCTATCTGTTATCCATACTTCCTTTGATCTCACTATGAATTACCTCTCTCTCGCACTGTCTTTCTTCCCATTTTCACCCCCCATACCTGCTACTTTGATTTTTCCTGGCTCTTCACTGTATTCTGTTTTTCCTGTCCCTCGCCTGTGCTTCCTCCTCCCTTTCAACTAACTTTGTTTCTCATCGTCTTTTAATCCCCCTCTTCTCCCCTTCGGTTTCTTTTCCTCTTTTAATCCCTCACTCTCCTCTCTGTCATTTGTTCAGTTTCTGCGGGCTTCATCTGTACTTTCCCTTCATCTTCCTGCTAACCACCCCCTCTCCTTAAAATCTATAAAAAGCCCTCTGAGTGTATTAGAACAGTTCGGTTTTGGCTTCCTTTCTCTCTTTTCTAAGTTTTACTTCCTCTTCACCCCTCCTCCTCCCCTTATAACAGTATGTGTGCTGTATATATATCATAGTGCTCTTGGTGTTGTCCCAGATCTCAATGGGACCCCTGGGGGACCACACCTCCTAACAGTCTAATGAATTCAGGGCCCAACATGAATATTTCAAACTCTGCCTTGTTCCTGTTTACTTAATGACAGAGCTAATTCAAATGGCTCCATTGATTAAAAATTCATTTTATTTGTTAGATGCTTGCCTTTATTTATTCCTACTACTGCCTACATAAACAGCCAAAATGTGAATGTGTGTGTGTGTGTGTGTGTGTGTGTTTGTGTGTGTGTGTGTGTGTTTGTGCGGCTGTTTGTTAGGAGTTTAGACAGTTGCCGACAAGTGGAGTCTTGCTTTGTACTTCTCACAATCTCCTCTGAGTGTGTAACGTGTTGTATGGAGTAAAAAAAACACATGAGAATGTTTGTGTGTGTGTGTGTGTGTGTGTGTGTGTGTGTGTGTGTGTGTGTGTGTGTGTGTGTGTGTGTGTGTGTGTGTGTGTGTGTGTGTGTGTGTGTGTGTGTGTGTGTGTGTGAGAGAGAGAGAGTGTGAGAGTGTTTGGATGGCCTAATTTTCACATTGTTTAGATTTTTCCATCTTTCCTCCAGAGGCCTCACTATCACAGCAGGACAACTTCCTTTATCACAGAAAGAGAACACTGAAACCATACCGCTCTCATGCATTCAGACCTCCTTTATTCCATATTTTTTTCAATCTACTCATGCCTTGGCATTTATTGGAATGATTTCTGCTCTTGCATCTTCTTTGCCCCGCTGTCTCTGTGTTCTCCCTGTCTTTGTTTCGTCTCCTCCGCCTATCTCCTTTCTTTCATCCTGGCGAAACAAACCTGAAAATTGGAGAAGGAATGAAGGGATTGGATTTGATTTACCATATAATCTGCACATGAATATTCCAGCCTCTTGAATGTCTCAAACCCGAATGAGCATCATATCAGATAGCTATGATCATTATTAATAGGTGTGCATGATGGAAAATCCTCAAAACCCATAATAAAATGGTCATTTCAAATCTCTAAATCATCGAGCTGATAACAGTCAGTTTAAAAAACTGGCTAACTCATGAGATGTCAGATTAAACTATGAAATAAACACTGAATCTAAAGTTTTTTGTGGGGTATTTCAGTTTACCGGTAAAAAAAATATTGTAAATTAATTTTTTTCCTTACACTAACTGACTGTGTGAGCACACATTTGGCATAATAACCACATTAATTGAAGAAGAGCTGTGAGCCAATAAGACACAAGCATTTCAACATATTTACCTGTAAACTCTCTGATTGGTCTGGCATCTGTTCAGTTCACTGAAAATACAAAATTACAATACTGCCATCTTCTTTAGTGACAAACTGCTCAAAGTGAACAAATATTTAGGGCTAAAAAAAACTTAGCAGGCCAGGTGATGCCCATGCTTTGGGCAGGTGTGTGCTTTGACCAAAGATCCCAAATGACAGCTGATCACAGGCTTTTTGCACTGACGCCTGTCTTCCTTTCAGTCGTCTGTTCTACATCTCTTCACTGATCTTAACCTTTTTCGACTTTCCATGTATACATCCTCTCTGATCCTCCTCTTTGTGTCGTTTACACTCTCCAACCTGCCTGTTCCTTTCTATCCTTTCTATCCTATCCCTTTCTACCTCTTCCAGATGTCGGGAGGGGGGGGGTCGCTTTTCGTTTGATTTCTTCCTCATCTAATCTCGTCACAAGTCCCTGGCAAGTGAGGAAGAGAAAAAGAGTGTGTGAAAAATGGAAAATGGGGCCTTTATTCATGTAGTTCTCCCTTTCTTCTTCTTATGTGCCATTTTTTTGCCAGAAGCGTGAGTTTGTCGCACATTTCTGAGAGGAGAAAAGATGGAGGGAAAACACAACAGAGGAGTGTGAGATGGTACAGAACAGCAGGGAACAGAGGAAAAGAGAGTCAGAAAGTGATTTTTTTTGAAGGGTTGTCAGGCCGTGTCGAGTCAGAGAAAAGAAGGGACAAGAGGAGAGAGGAAGAATGTGGAGGTGTCAAATCTGTTTTCCCCCTCGAGAAAGTGACAGTCGTTTACCAGCTAAAACTCCATTGCTGCACTTCTCTCCAACTGCCTAGCCTCTGCCTCTCACCCTATTTCCCTCACTCTCCCCTTCCCCCTAGAGCGTGCTTTCAGAAGCGGCCTTGCCAATTTACTGTAACTCTCCATCATCTTTTCTCTCTTTTCCTCATTTTTCCCTTTTTCATCTCTCTGCATTTCCTTTCTCAATCAAATATACATGGGCTTTTGTAGGCCTGCCTCTCTTTCTCTTTCCGACATTCTCTCATGTTTTCTTCCACCACTGTCAAGGCATTTTATCTTGACATTTCAAAACCGAGGAGCTCTCTCTCCAAGAAAAATGTCTCAATTGTACACATGATGTTGGCCTTATTCATGTACTTGAGTGTGTGTGTGTGTGTGTGTTATACCCTGCCTTTATTCGAGAATGTGTGTAGGCCTTTCCATTTCATGTGGTAAGTATTCTGATGCCCTTAGGCGTTGCTCACAATCACACCATTCACATTGTCTGTATGCTGTTGTCATCTTCAACAATCATTCGTGTGTGTATGTCTGTATTTGTATGTGTGTGATTACGTGTGGATACGGCATTCTAAAATTGCTCATCTATGGAAAAAGATGAATAATTGATTACACCAGAAGTATAGCTGCCATTGTCTCCAACTTAACATGAGATGAATGCTGCCATGCGGGCAGCATATTTGTATATATCTGTATGTGTGTGCTCTCTCAAAGATTAATTATCACTGGAAGGTTGTTGCCCTATTGGCAAATGCCAAATGTTTTGTTCTGCTCTACTCCAGGTTAATTGGCTGATTGAAGTACAAGACTCCTACTAATGCATTATTGTGCTGTAATGTGTGTGAATGTGTGTGTGAATAAGATTGTGTGGATGTGTGTCTTCTACTCTTGTGCTGTGCTATAGAAAGACACAATTTTCACTACATTCAGTTTGATGAACCTAGGAGGTTTTAAAAAAACAAACAACCTATCATCATTGGACTGCCTGTGTTTCTAGACTTGTTTAACTTATTCTTTTCCAAATCTCAGCAATTAAAGTCTCCTTTACACTGTGCAGTTTGTGAAGAAGTTTGTGTAACTTTCCTGCATTTTCAAAACTTAAGGCAAGGCACCTTTAAACAACGAGACAATTCAAAATGCTTTACATGAAAAGCATTATGCATTATTAGCAACATTTTAAAGAGATACAAGACATTATGAAAAGACACATTTAAAGACAGAGTCAGTGATTCCAGAGAAAGATTGTTCAGTTCACTTTTTTTCAAACTCTCAGTGAGGTGCCTTGGCAATGCACATCCATGAATTTGGGGGTTGAGCTTCTTAAAGAGCATAAACGGAGAGGCATATTTGTTTGGGTGTTTAACTCAAATATCTTTGTCCAGAATTACTGATTCTATCTTTAAAGGACGACTCCATCTGTGTTTTTCTGGACTGTTCAAATGGAAATGCCCACTCAGCCGTAAGCAAAAAGCCATGGCGTTGGTTAGAGTGCTGATGCCTCCCCAATAACACACGCAGTTTGCTGACAGTGTCTCCCTAACATACTCACTTGCTAAAGCATGAAAAATATATACTACGACTGATGTTGCAGCACTGAGTCTGAGATGTTCATGAATGCACTGTATGGAGCAGAGGGACAGACAGCTGCTGAGTGAGACAGCCAGGAGCAGAGATGGAGCTTCAGGACAATAACACACACAAGACACACCAGATTCAGCTCTAATCCAGAGCTGTTTACTGGCGGGAGGAGAGCTCAGAGTTTATTTTACTTTCAACAGCAGCAACAGAGAGTTCTCTGTCTGTTAGCACATTAGCAGAGCAGCAGCAACAGTCCTCTTTGTGGCTACTGGCTGGGTAGGAGAGGGTTTATATTGGTTTATATGTTGCAAAGTCATCATGCGGAAACCTATGTCAGGTCACATTGGAAAACATTATTAAAGGGGGTTTGGACAACAGTAGATGATTAAAGGTGCAGTGTATAGGATTTAGTGGCATCTAGTGGTAAGGCTGCAGATTGCAACCAACTAAATACCCCTCCCCTTCCAAGCACATAGAAGAACCTCCGGTGGTCACAAAACTCCTGAAAAACATTAAAGGCCCTCTTTAAAGCCAGTGTTTGGTTTGTCCACTCTGGGCTACTGTAGAAACATGGAGGGATCCCTGGAAGAGGACCCACTTCCTACCTTGATGTGCTCATTCAAAGCAATAAAAACACAACAAAATTTATTTTCATGGGATTATACACTAAATAAAACATATTATATTCCATTTCTGCCAAGTCCATTCAATTTAAATATGAATTTGTGTATTTGAATGTATGGAACAATACTGGGATGCAACAGAATGATATAAACACTTAAAAAGACAAAAAATAATGGACCTGCACTGTAAATATATAAAATATTAAGTAAAACTAGGGTAAAAATATTTAGATATTTACAGGAGAATAAACAATACAGTGCAGCTACTGTGCAATGCAAGTTATAATTCAAAAGCCTCAAATTTGATTTAATAAAAGGCAGCAATTTAAAAGAGCAGAGCGTTGTGATCAGACCTCACATGGTTCATAATGTAGCAGCAGATCAGAAATGTATTTTGGCCCTCAACTACTCGACATTCAATATAACAGGCACACAGATGGATGATGTGAGCTGATGACATGCCTTTATTTTCATATATTTATTTCTATTTATATGGTGACACTATGATTCACCAGGCATTCAGTGCACAATCTGACAGACTCAAATTCTTATTGTGTATTCTAACACAGATTATGACCAAAATTGTATTAAAGGCGCAATCTGACATGTAATGAACTTACAAAATCATTTTTGTTGCATAGTCTAACTTTGTGAGTAAGTAAGTCTTAATTGAAAGGAATGATGACCAAAAGTATAACAATACAATTTGCAGTAAGTCAAAATTATACCTCACAAACAAAATCCAAGATCTCCATCAAAGGACCTGACAGCAGCCATACACTTGGCCCTGAGGGCTATTGTTTGAAGAGCATCATAGCTGACCTGAGCATTGGAAACACTGTGGGTAACACCATTCTTTGGCTGAAATGTCACTTAAGCATGAAAAGAATGCACAAAAAGCTCTGGACATGTATGTACATGCGTATTATATGTATGTCCTTGTGTGTTTATAGGCGTGTTTAAAAGAGAAATGGGGATATGTGCCCTTTCAAGTGTATACACTGTGTGTGTGTGTGTGTGTGTGTGTGTGTGTGTGTGTGTGTGTGTGTGTGTGTGTGTGTGTGCGTGTGTGTGTGTGTGTGTGTGTATGTGTATGTGTGTATATGTGTGTGTGTGCGTGCGGTGTGGTTGCGTTGCATGTGTGTGTGTCTGTGTAAGCCTGTAGATCAGAGCGCTGGTTAAATGAGAGGGGTAATGCTGTAGCTTTGTCAGAGCGACGAGGGGCCTAACTCAGCATTAGTCCGACTGATCTCCATTTGTTCCACCCGTGTAGAGAGAGTCAGAGAGGGAGAAAAAGAGAGAAAGAGGGACACAGAGGCAGTGTGATGAATTACATAACCATTTGGGAGTTTGGATGGGGCAGAAAGGCTGGAAAGGAAGAGAGTAGATGGAGGGAGGCATACAGACAGAGAAAAAAGAGGAACGAGACAAATTGGAAAGTTTAAAACTAGGTCCACACTAAGCCGGCTAAATTAGAAAATATTGTTTCTGTGAAAACGACATGTCAACAATAACATTTCAGGTTGTTTTCTTAAACTATCCAAACTCAAATACCAAAAAAAATCTGTTTTCTCCGCACATAAAAAGGCATTATAGTTAGTGTCAGTGAGTGGGTGTCAAGTTAGCTGGTTGGTTGATCCAACACTTATCGGGAAGTGTATTCGAAATGTAGAAGAGAAAAATACTCTATATACTGTGTAATAGAAACAGCTACTCAGGCTCCAGTTTAGCATGGATTGAGGGCCCAAACACAGTGAAAAAGATATGTTTTCAAATTGAGCTGTTTTTAGTGTGAATGTACTCTGACTGAGGGGAACAAGTAATTTCATAGGAGAGAAAATGATGGTAAAGAAAAGATATAGAGAGGGGAGTGGAGCACTCTGAAACCTTGTTACTCGGGTATCCCCCCATCCCCACACCTCTCTCTTCTTCCCTCTTTCTCCACCATCACAGTCCTTTGATCTGAGCTCATGCCAAATTTAGAGATGTGGTTAAGCCCTAACCTTTCGTCATTTCTCTCTCTCTTTTCTCTGCATGGACACACACACATTAAGAGGCACATACACACACACTGATAACTCTCTCTCACTTTTTAGCTTCGTCTCTGTTTCTCTCTCTCACACTCACACACACTGCACAAATCCATGCATTCACATGGCTTCATGCTGTTATAATTTGGGTTCCGCGTGAGTGGGTGCATGACGATGACAGCTAGAGGACAGCATATAAGCGCTGGCACCCAGTCCCTGGCTTGAGACAACGTCATAAACCCAAACCTTGCCGATCTGCCTAACCAGCACAACATCACATTATTACCAAGTCTCAAAAGTCTAACACTGATGCCTCAGGCTTTTTTCCAGATGTAATTATCATACACTGGAAATCTCACTCCTGTACTTGCAGTGCCACCAAAATTGATTCTTTGGAAAAAAAATTACCCATTTATGTTTCTTTTCAACAGGTTCAAAGACTGTAATCTGTTTTCTGGAATGAAGAGATGTTGTGCACAGTCAAAAACTAAGAATGCTGGAATGGTAGTAATTAAGAAATCAAAAAGGACGTCTGATGTTGTACAGCACATGATGTTATCAACAGATCAATATCACAGTCAAGGAAAAAAAAACATGTAGGAATTTAAAAAACGCTGTCACAATCTGAAACGCAAATAAAACTAAATTACATAGTGAAAAAAAACAATAATACTAACAAGAATAGTGCATCAAAATTCAAAATAAAGATTCCTCTTGCCTATTTATGTCTTGGGGATTAGGCTACATGGTCTGTAAACTTTGCTGAGATGGTCTGACAACTAAAAGGTTCATTCAGTTTTTTAATACTTTGTCACCTTTAGGAACATTCTTTTATTTGGATCTGAAAAGCAAAAACCCATTCATTGTCAACTGTCTGTAAAAATCTGCATACCAACTTCACTATAAGATGGTGCTCTTCCATAAATCAGCTTGCTCAGCGCCATGAGACCTTTTTGCTCTAAGAGGACGTATCAGCATTATCAGTACATCTACATTTGCACAGCTAATGTGAAATGTAATGCCCTTTCCCGTAGGGATTTTTAAGTGAAGTTTTCCTAATTCAGATTGCTGTTGAATCTGACATTTCTCTCTGTGCATTTTCATTTACCAATGGACCATAAGATCTCCATCACAATATATATATATTTTAAATTATAATTTCCCACTGCAGGTGTTAATGAAATGAAAAGATATATATAGTATTTAAATCTAATAAACTGTAGTGAGCCTATTCTGCCGCATACATTTGATCAATTGTAATGCTATATCTGAAGGTGAGTGCTTGCTCATGAGGACCTAAGTGGTAGGATGTGAGGGCATTACTTGTTTAGTTCCCTCTATTTAACAAGAACAACATAAACAGGCTAAGACAACTGTCTGGCACACTACTTAGAGTACAGACTATATCTTGTTAAAGTCAATACATTAGAAGCAAACACATTGGCCAGCTGTCCAGATCCTTTAAATCCACAAAAAGTAATTACCTGTGACTCCTCAAGTCCCTTGGTACACTGTTCTAGGAGAAGGCGGTGTATTTAAATGATTTTTTGCCCAACTCCATCCTAACTCAGGGAGATGCATGTCTGATCTTGGGAAACAAACCAGCGACCTTCCGTTTGCCAGCCAGCATCTCAAGTTTTTGAAACAGTTTCAGAACAATAATCGAGTGTATACTAATCCTGTCCTAATCCCATTGTGACCTTTAAAATATCTATAGTGAAGTAGACAAGGGTGCATTTTAGGAACCTGGACCTAAAATAAAGCTTGCAGAAGAAAGCTAAAGGTTGGCTGGCTAATGAGCCGGTTGTGTTTATGTTGTGCCTATGTAACCATGTTGCACCCACCCTGACACCGCTGCTGGTAGGCTTCCAATTTGAGTAGCTGGCCCACTGTGAGAGTGTGTGAAGAGAGAGGCAGGAGTGCTGAATCTGACAAGAGTTTTTAGAATAAGGGTAGTGGCGGTGCACTGTCTGAGCCTGAGGGTTTGAGCATTAGCTGTGGTGATCGTGGATGACTGGTCTGTTCATGTGCAATATGGTGGTGCTGCTGGGTTGTGCGGTATGTTGTTATCTGAACTCGAGAGCTCAAGCAGCAGTTTTAGATGAATTACTAGAAGGTTTTGTGTGTTTTTTTTGGGACCACTGTATACATTTTTATACACACTTCTCCTTGTGCATGTGTGTGTGTAAAGCTCCTGGCCAGTGTAGTGCGTGTTGTGTGTGCAGAGTTTACTCTCGCTGTGACAGGTGAGAGGTCAGGACATGATAGAACAAGGGGGAGAGAGAGAAACAGCGGGCACGCTCAGTGAGAAAGCTATGTCGGCCAAGACTTTCTAATGAGACCTGGCACCTGCCCTGCAGCTAAGGGAGAGGGAGGGAGAGATATTGAGGGAGGGGAGGAGAAGGTGAGAGTGACTCAAGAAGGGAGCAATTACAGAGGGCACTGAGATATTCTGTTTGATTATTCATTGCAACCACCATACAAATATTATGAAAATATTCACCTCTTTTCATTTCAAATTTTCATATCCTACTACTCTATTACTTTTTGATGTCACTGAAGATGTTCCTATGACTTAGCTATGATGTTAATTTTCCGTTGACAATCATCATCTGTGATAGCTAGAGAGGAAGGGCAGCGAAAGAGTGAAGAAGGAAAGGAGGGAAGAAGTCAGCGGTGCAGTTGCAGATGGGGGGAATATGACTCAAGGCTAGAAGTTGATTGAGAGAGGAGGAGAAAATGAAATGATGAGGGAGATGTATAATGAGAGAGGGAGAAAGAGATTGATGAATGGCGGAATGAGAAAAGATAGATGAAAAGATGAAAATAAAGATGAAGAGGCATGTACGAGTTATCTGTTCAGCGCAAACAGAACTGGAACAAATGAGATAACCTGAGGAGCAAAAACAGAATTGTAGGGAAAAAAGGAGAGATGGGGGAGAAGAGGATTAAATGACAAAAGTTGAGTGATGTGAGAAGTGGATGAGTGCGTGACTTGGGAAGGAGGAAGGAGGAGCTGGATGACAGGAGAGTGAGAAGAGAGCAAGTTCAGAGTCTTAGTATCAAAATATCTCCCTTTGCCTGCCAGTATAATGACTTCTCATTCAACCACCAGTCTTATTACCACAGCTATTCAGCCAGCTTGCCCTCGTGGGTCAAGTGATGTTGACCTGAATCCTAAGTACCTTGTAGCACCTCTGGACCCATCTCACAAAGTCATTCATTAACAAGCACACTGAAAGCTTGGGGGAGAGTGATTGGATGCCCTCAGCTACGTATTCACACACTTAAGCTTAGGAGTACATTTTGCAGCTGCATGTTATTCAGAAAAAAAGATGCTTGTAGAAAGAGGCTATAGTTTGCAGAGTTGCTGTTAATCTCTTACTTGATGAGTGAGCTCTTTCAAGCCAGCAGGGTCAAACATCAATTTGGACATTGATTGTTTGTACCATTGTGGGGTTTTTTTCAACTGCTGAGTGAGTGCTTCTAAGCCAGTGTAGCCAGCAAGTAGAGTGTAGATCTGGATGTAGGTGTGACTGGATTGTCCCCACCAACCTATCATGAACTCCATGTCATGGTAACAGTAAGGTATCTGCAGAGTTTCCAGGTTTGTGTGTTTTCGGAAAGAAAGTACACCATTATGACAAAGAGTGAAAGATATGGGGGATACTCGACCTGATGATCTGGCAGCCCTCAACTTCAAACTGTAGGAATTGTGAACTAGCAGCAGTAGTAGGGTAGGTGAGGTGGAGAATCTGAAGCTGTTAGTATTTATAGTTTAAATGTTCCAAAAACCACAGAGTTGACAAGGACAATTGACAAAGCTCAGGTGTGCTGTTTAAATAAACAACTTTATTACCGTTTAATTCCTCCCAAAAGCAAATGAACACATCTGCTCCTTTTTAAAGAACTTAAGTGTCAGAAACTTTTGAGTTTAGAATGTTTCATAATCAATCCAAAGATTAACCTTTGAAATTAGTGGGAGAAATATTTACTATTTAATGCCATCCCTCCCCTTTTCTATGAGTGGATCGAGGGCAGAGTTATTATTGCATGTGTTATTAAGCATTATTTATGAGCTAAATTAGCCACACCTTGTCCAGCTGATTTGTTTGTGACTGTGAGGCATCATTTCATTATGAAAATCCTGTCAGTAGCAGCCTGAGCAGCATAGACACGCAAAATCCACAAACTGAAAGAAGAACAGTGTCTCAGGTGAGGTTTGAGAACCTTACAGCAGGTTGTTACAGAACAGCACATTACCTACAGATCTCTATATATTTAATGTATTGTAACACTACTTGTGACAGCCAATGCTTAAAATTGGTCTCAGATTTTTAGTAAGTCTAGCAATAATATGAAATGTAAAAATCAGAGAAAAAAAATCCTGATACAAGTCTGGTTTCAGCAAGTCAGTGAATAAATATTCAGTAAAGTAAATATTTTCCAGAGTCAGGCTCAGCAAGTTCATATACACAATTATTTTGGCCATGCAACAAAAAAACATAACTACCAACGTTAAAACCAAACCTATGCCCTTGAGTACAGAGATTCATGCTGATGCTTGGAAATGTCTTTTTCAGTCCTGTGGGCTGAGGCACATGTTAGTGTAAAATTGAGAAGTCCTCAGGGTGGATAAAGAGCATTCCTGTTGCTTGCAGAGTGTTTAGTGAGTATTGGAATTGTGTTTATGCAGGAGTTGTGGAAAAATCTGTCACAGGTGGTAGTAGCATGAAAAACCAGCACAATTTACCTTTTTTACTTTTACTTTTACCTTTTACCTTACTCATCTAAGCCTGACCGCTGTGTAAATGCTTGGCTTAGATAATGACATAAGGAAGTGTTAAGCTACATTAGTCCAGTGTATTGCAATTAGCACATTGCTTCTATTTCACAAACCCGACAACATTTTAAATGTGGATAAAAGCTTGGAGGATTGTGTGCCTGAATGAAAAGGTGGCCATTAACAGGTGTTTTCACAAATAAGCTGAGAAATATACACTTTGCGCTACAAAGCAAAAGCGTGGAATAATATCACAGCATAATGAAGGGGATAATTGTAGTAATGATATGGTGTGTTTGTGCTCATGAAGCTATTTACCTGACTGCATAGGAGCACCAGCTTACTTTAATGCAAGCAGAATTACAGTAGAGTGCCATGCAAATGAGGATAATTTGTAACCACTTGTTACATGATGATGTAAACGCAAGCAACCATGCAGGTTGTATTTGTGTAATTGGAATAAGGTAGTATTACTTTAAAATTCACATACAGTAGGCAGCTATGAAATGCATTGAGAGAGTGTAGAAGGTGATCAATTGTACATTTGCTATTCTTATTTTAGCAACATAAACCCTCAACCCGTCTCCTTCTGTCTCCACCATTAATTACAGTTCCGTTCGGTTCTCTGCCTCCCACCTCTCGTCACTCCATCATAGAAAGGAGGTAAAAATACCACACCATAACACTTCCTCACCCTGATTCCCATCCTCCTTCCAAACCTTCATCTTGACTTTTTACATCTTCCCTCAGTCATACATCTGGCCTCATCCTCCCCTCCTCCTCTCACATCTGCCCTCTTGCTTCCACATCACCATCACACCTTTTTTTTCACCGCTATCTTTCCATCTATCTAAACCTCCAGAATAGCCATCGCTCCATCTTTTCTTCTCTCTATTATTCTACTGGTTTACCTCCCTGCTTCCCTCAACTTTCACTCTCCCTTCATCCAATCACCTTTTTCTTTTTCTGTACCGCTGCTTCCTTTTTATCTTTTGTCGGTAGAATTAAAGATAAAAATCTTTAATTAATCAATCCACATACTGTTGCTGACAATGTCTGCGAGTCTCATGTGTCAGGCTCTGCTGCTGAAAAAGTGACCTTTTTGCACCATTTCTATAATTCATATTCACTCTAAGAATACAAAAATATATATATATTTTTCAGTATGGCACTAACCCGTGCATGCCTGACTTAGCATTCACATAAGACTCTGAGTGAAAGTTTACCTGCTGTATAAATCTGATTAATCTTCTATGCCTGGTCAATTAGTACTAGTTGAAATTAGGTATCAGTCTTAGTTTTGATTCATTTGAGCTTGCAGTTACATCTATTATGTCAGGTTTGGCAGTCCCAATTAAACGTCTCTTTTGCTCTAGAAATTCTGCTTCTGTAACCATGTAATGTCACAACCCCAAAGGGCATTTTCCCCAGCCACACATACTAACAGTTTCTGACATGTAGGAATATGAGATAATGGGCCTTGGGCACAGAAACTGACTGTCAAAATACTATAGAGCACGATACTAAATATTACATCAGACCATCAAAGTAGACCTGTGATGCAGGTTATTGCAGAGCTATTCAGCTTTAGGCTTACTGTTGCCTATAAGTGAGTATAGGAGAAAAATGAGCAAAATTATAATGAAAATACATTTTGGATTGGATTCTATCAGCAGATAATCAGGATTATAAAACCTGTACAATAAATCAGCCTGGTCAATATATTGGCAGATAGTAGCTCTTTAGAGGTGTTTTGTTAGGCAACAAATGAAAAATAATTGTAGTACAGAAATACATAAGTTATGCTTGAGGTAATTTATAAAGGTAATTTAGAGAGCACAAGTAGCACACGTTGATTTTTGTAAAACTTCCCACTCAGTACATCACAAATATTTAAAGTCAAAAGAGAGGGGTTCAGTGGGCTCTCAATGTTCCGTTTCAACTCCACTTTCCCGTCAAACTGACGTCAGATCATTTGCACGTGCCCACAAACGGTCATCTGTTCCAAAGCCTTCATTGCTCAGGTTTTTGCTGTTGGTTGTTTTTAGTTGTCTATGCTGAACCTTAGCTTGACTGAAAAGTTGACATTTTGAGTGAAGAACAAGAAAAAGAAGAGAACTACTATTGTTTGTTCACATATGCTCTTGTGCAATTGGAGGTCTGTTGAAGGGCAGATTTCCCAGACCTGGAAAAGTGCATGATGCATCCCCTTGAATAACAAGCACGTTAAATAGCTAAAGGGCCTCCTTGACCCCTTGTGCGCCTGTACGCCATAAGCTTGACTGGCAAACTACCCAGCAATAACTGTATACTGGGCCCTAACTGCTTGCAATGCTAACTTGAGGGAGGAATCTTGGCAATGACTGTTTCACTTTATTGCACCAGACAGAAATCCTGCCTCAGTTGACGTTTTGCCTTTTCTTGGCAAATTTGTGGCAACTAGAGCAAACAATGTGTCTCTCTCACTCTGCTGGACTCCTTCCATTGGATTATACTCAGATGTTTTGAGTTCTGGCAATCTAGGTGCATTCACTGTTACTCTGAACAAGAGGCTTGATCAGATGCCCTAAATGTAAATTGCTCTTTCTGTATGTGTAAATCTGTGATTCATAACATCATATTGTTCCTTTTTCCTTGACCCTTGGCATCATGGTTTCTTACCGCTTCCCTTCAGTAAAACCTCCAGCCAGTTCCTTGTAGTGAGCACAGTACTCTCAGCACAAGCACACACACACACATTCACACATTCACACAGATGTTTACACATTACACCATCACACATACAGTCTCACTGTGAGCCGTGATTGTCTTCTGCAGACAATAAGAGCGAGGTGTGACCTCTTGCAGCATCTCTGTGTCTCACACTATCTCTCTGTGATCCCTCATCTCTCATCCCTCCTCATCCACACCTGCTTCTCCTCACAGTCCTCGCTTCCACTGCTCCTGTCTTATACAACTCCCTTCCCCACAGTCGATTTCTTTGTTTGCACTCTTTTCTTTGCTAATCTGTTGTCTTCTTGCCCCCCCTCCACACACACACTCCCTGCCTTTCTTCTACTCTTCTTTGTTCCCTGTTTTTCACTTTCTCGTTCTGTTGTTTGGTTTCTCCTCTTTTTTCATTTTTCTCCTGCTTGTTTTATCTGTGGTTTTCTTTTTTCTTTACCAAACATGCTGTTTTGCTCTCCCCATCCTCTATCCCATCTGACTTGTTAAAGCTTGATTACCACTCACCATCACACCATTCCTCTGTCCTTTGCTTTCTTTTCTTCCTTCCTTTCATCTCATGTTGTTTCTTACCATACCCACTCTTGGCTGTGTGTTTACCTCTCCAATTAAATTAAATGAATCAAAATGAGTGTTAATTACGCTTCCTTTACTGGCAAGCACGGAAAATGACTTCATGTTACAAGGGCATATTTCACTTGTGTAACAAAAAGCCAAGACACTCCGGCAATATGTCTAAATGGATAAACAATAATTAAATAGTGTAATTAAAAGACACTGCAAAGTCGGGAAGATGGTCATGCACAATTTAGCACAGCTCAGCATGCCACAAACCCTAGTTTGACAGGTTCGTTTGCAGTTTCTGTGAGTGACATTCATTTCATTTGATGGTTTCCAGTTGAGAGAAATTATTCATATTATTCATTATTTTAAAAACAACACTTATTCTAATTTAATTATTTAATTGAATGATTACTTACTTATTTTAATTTGTTGCTAATCTTTGATCTTTATTTAAAATGTGTTACACAGGGAACAGTTTGACATTTGCTATCTTAAGGATTCTCATGTCTGTACAGTAAATATGTTGCTACTAGCTTAAAGACTGGAAACATGAGGAAACATCTTACCTGGCTCGGTCCAAAGATAACACTATACACCCACCACTGCTTCTAAAGGTCACTCCACTATATAAGTGTAAAAATAACACATTATAGATTTACAGGGTGTTATGTGCTGGAGCATGAACCTACAACTTGTTTTTACACTTTAAGTTTTGTATTAACTGAACCAATGAGATATAATGTATAATGTGAGCTTTAGATGTGCGGATAGGTTTTTTTGTTGAGTTAGGCTTGCTGTTCATTTATGTTTCCAGTCTTTATGTTAAGCTAAGCTAATTGCCCACATGAGAGATTATCCCTTCTTTCATCTTACCCTAAGCAAGAAAACAAATAAGCATATTTCCAAAAATGCTGAACTTTTTTCTCAAACCTTATGTGAAGTTGCAAAACATGAAGAGTATATATAAATACATTTTACTATTGTCAATAACTTTTCTTTTACCTATACCAATACTATTTGTGGTCAAAAGAGGTTTGGTCACTAACCACAATGTCACTTTAATGCCTGTGAAGTTGTATAACAGTAGAATAACCTTCAATAACTCAACATAGATTGGATGCATTTATCTTAAAAGCTACTGTCTGGTCCAAGAAAAAGACAGCAAAGAATTGCTCCCAACACTGTAAAAACTGAAAACCCAGCAAGTGCAACAGAAAGAGATACAGCAGAGGGTAATCTTTGATCCTGCAACCTTAAGTCTCTGCCAATCACTGCACTTCTGTCTCAAATGCTGGAAATGGCTTTTTCAAATTTAAGCATTTCTGAATGTCTTATTTCATCAACAGCTCAACAAAATACATTGGCTGCCACTGGATTAAACAATGAATGTCAAAATGGAGGCGTAGCATACATTAAAAATGTAGACTGCATGTTTAATGCATCAATCTCTGATTAATTACCCCTTCTGAGATTGTGACGTGTTGAAAAAGATTTGGCAGGCAGCTACTGCACCACCTCCATTACCCTCACCAAGCTCCACTCAGTTTTCTAAATATTATAAGAGGAGAAGAAAATAAATGTGCTTACATTTACAAATGGACAGCAACTTCATTTTTTCATTGTATTTATAATGTAGGAGTAGAATTTAGCTCCCTTTGGTGTCTCCTTTTGTTTTGCATTTCACCTATTTTCTTTCCTTCACTTAGCTCTCTTTTTCTCTCCATCTCTGCATGTGTACACTGTCTGCAGTTAAAGAGAGTTATTTGAAAGATTAATTACAACCTACTGGACTGTGGTTACTGTCAGCAGCCCCACTGGACAGTACAGAAAGAGAGACTGAGATATGGAGTAAATGCAACAAGGGACCTGTTAACAGACTGGGATTGGGAGTGAAAAAGAAAATAAGAGTTGGCTTGCGAGACGGGAGGAGATGTAGGGAATACAGACGCGGAGGAAGAAATGTAGAGAGGGAAAGGCAACAAAAGTAGAAATGAGTGAGAGATGGGGACAGCGAGGAGGGAAGGGGTTGGGCGAGACACAGTGCAGAAAATGGAATTGGAGGCTACTGTAGCGTTACTCTATATAGATGGGAAAATCAGGATATAGGTGGGTTCAACGCTGTGTGTGAGAGAGGCTTAGGCAGTGAGTTATATGCTATTGTGATGAGTTTGTGGGCCCCCTGTGTGCATGTGCTTGCATGTACTTCTCGTATGTGTGTGTCCTGGGGGGAATAAGTGACTGTACTACCTTTGTGTTGCTCCAAGGGGAGGCAGCATTGAGTAGCTCAAAGATACAACTCATGGTAGTCACACACTGAGAAGCTCAGTGTGGATAGTGTTAGTGTGTAGGTACCTAATATACTTCTCATTAAGTAGACTAAGCCAATTTGCCCATATCTCAAACTTAAGATAGTCTGAAATGAAAAAGGCACATGTACCATTCATTATCCACTTCCTGTGAAGAATTCAAAGAGAACTCATTCTCAGTGTGTAAGCTTGAACCAAACAACTCTGTCAGTGTGATTTGATTACTTATCTCTAATAGTTTGACAAATGTGTTGTGTTTGACTAGTTATAGAATATTTTAAAATGCCTTCTTAGCCCCTTTATCCTTTAATTCTTAGCCCCTCCTCTTTTTGTTCTGTGCTTTAAGGGTGTTCAATAAAACAAAAATTACAGAGTCAATAATGGTACCTGTAATAGCAGTCGTACTAAAATGTATGTCGTTTAAATTTGCATACTGCTTAACACAGGGCACAACTGCTGTCATGTCCTCAAGGATGCTCCCAGTGCTGCCTCATCAATTACTTTGCTACTCAATAAGTACTGGCAGTCTCAAGTATAACAGTAAATGAGATTCTTACATAATATGACATGGACCAATAATGACTTTAGAAGCTCAGTGCACGCTTTAGGTTTGGTGGCCAGGTATTGCAATTTTGAGGTTACAATCCAATACTCAATTCCCCACAGACCAGCGAATCCTTTTATTAACACAACACTAATAAAGTTATGTATTGCATTTTATGCGGTATGTCTCAATTTTGGCAGCTGACATCAGTGAAAGCATCATCAGCCTCAACATTTCTTATCTTCTGGCTGCCAGCTCCTTTGCACATTAAACTTTTTGATCAGTTTAACATATTTTTGCTCCATCTTCCCATACAAACAGTACCTTAGGTCTTATTTTAGTTTATGCTTTATCAAACCTGCAATATCTCTCTCAATTTATGTTAAGGCTACAGTTCATGAACCTCTTGGTATTTTGTCATTAACATTGACGAAACAAAAAGGCATGCTGAGCTGTGCCAGGCTATTCCAGAAGGGAGTAACCTAATACTTCTTGTCCCTGGTTTCTTTTTTTTCTCATGGTGGGCTAATAGGAGAGTGGTATACAGGGAATGGACACAGCCCCATGAATGCCTGTAAAATAGTGTTTCTGCTACATTTTTGTTTGGCATTGTGGAGCATTAAAACCAGACACATTCATACTGAGCCATGGGCAACTATGTCCCACTTGTCTAATCAGTTTACCACACACAGTTCCTCCTGTAGATTACTAGTTTTGTGTACATATACAGTCCTTACGAAAAACATCAAGCTTTTGTGAGCAGCTATAATCAGAGCTGATGCTTCAGCCACGCTGTCCTCTCTACCCTGGCCTGTCCACAGGACAGATACAGAAAGGCTCATATTCATTACATGTTGGAAGTTTGAAGATTAGGTATATTGTAAGAATCTCCTCCATCTCTACATCTCAACAACTTCACCTGAAATTGGTTATCTGTAGTGCATGCCTCATGAAAAGTGTTTTTGTTGTTGTGCTCCATTTCATAAAGGTTATCATGCTTTAGATATGTAACAAAAATATGTCCTTGTAATGTCAGAGTTGTCAGAAGTTTCAACAAAATATCCTTAATGTGTCTTGATCTTTTCTGTTATAGATACATTTAATTAAACTAGCTTTTGGTATTTTTAACAAATGTCTGGCATCGTCAGCAGTTCCAAAGGTGGTTCCAACAGTAAAAACCTTCCATTGCCTTCACGTTAAAATTGATTTATTGTGTAACACATGCTGAAAAGTAACAATAGCTTACCACAGCAAATGCAGAAAGCAAAACCGAAACAATGCTCCGGCTGCAAGAGTTTGAGTGACAGCTGGCAAATAGTGATGAATACAGCAATATTATGTACTGCAAATTGCTGTGGTGTTGAACATTCAGGTGTACAACTCAATAAATGTAGCGGAAACATTGAAATATAAGCAATCCAGTGCAATGACCATGTAATAAAAAACACATTTTTAAAGCTTATAGGATTTGATTCTCATTGAGACTGTGTCAGGGCAGTGTCGTTCCAATTAATCATCGGTTGCTTTTTGGTGTTTTTTAGCTGTGATGCATTATATTTGAAAGTGTTATGGAAATGTGTACATGTGAAGAGAGCTGGTGAAACTACACAGACGGTCAGCAGTTGGTTCATCTTAGCAAGTCATGTTGGTCAGTGTATAAAGCTGTTACATTCTGACACTCCAACTATTGCCCACACACTGGGCAATCCACCAGGAGTCCTCCTGTATCTCCAGACACGCCACATGGTATGTTTATGTGTATGAGTGGGAGTTTGTATTTGTGTGTTAATTCATTTATTTCTCTTCTTTTGCCTATTTAAATGTACTGTATGTTGAGTTTTTTGTAATTTCACAGTGCATGAAAATTACATTTGTATGTCTCTGCATTTGTATACATGCATACAGTACTGTATGCGTTTTTTTAATCTCTATGTGAGCCTGTCTCTGTGTGTTTGTCTGTGTGTGGCCTTTGAAATGTGCAGAGGGAGTTGTCTGTCATTGTGCATCCGTCAGTCTTCCTGTCACGAACGTCAGAGAGTGAAGCAAAGGAGGGAGGAGTGGGAGAGGAGACGGAGAACGGATGAGAACAGGCGGAGAAAGAGAGACAGCGACGCAGTTGTGGGAGCAGGGCTTGAATTAGACAATTGTTTTCAGGCAGACAGTGTGTGCGTGTTTATGTGTGCGTTCTTTAAATTTAACCCAGCACTGATCAGCATGGCAATGAACATTACTGAGAGACAGGGAGATGTACAGGGAAGTCGTTTACGTACATACACACATAGTAAAACAAAGTCCCAACAAAGGTCAAATCACATCAAAAAAGGATCAGTCCGTTAATTATAGAAAACACACACGCACAGACATATACATACAGTACATAAACAGACATACACACACTAAGAGCCCAGTCAGACAGGAGTCAAACATCCTTTTAGAGATAGTTGGATTCGTACAAATGTAGTAATGAGCCTTGCCTACACACAGGCTGGCTCTCCCATGTGTATTCACCCAAGTCAAACATTAACAGGCTAAAAGATTAAGTGCACGCACACACACACACACACACACACACACACACACACACACACACACACACACACACACACACCCTCTCTCTCTTTCTAACGGTCTCTCACCCACTCAGACAGACACACTCACACACACACACATACACACACATACTTTACACCAGGGCTGTTAAGTATATCCATGTCTCTCCAATGAAGTGTCAACTGTTAATTAGGCTTGAATGCCATGCCTGGGTGTGCTGTTGTATATCTGTGTGTGTGTGTGTGTTCTTTATGCTGGGCTGTGTGTGTGTCTGTGTGAGTGTGTGAACTACCTCTGTCTCTGTGTTTGACTACAGTAGATGGATGGGCTGGTCCTGGTCTCGCAGTCCCTCAGCCTTGCTCTCTGTGGGACTCCACAGCACAACAAACCATCAACTTCTCACCCAGACGCCGACCTTTGGGCCAGAGGAACACAGAGCTAAATTACGTCCTCTCAGTACTAAGCCCGCTAAAATCTTTTTGGCTTTATTTTCACCCTAAGCTGCCAGTTTTCACGCCCAAAACCTGAGCCTTTCAAAACTACTTAGTTTTAGTGTGGCCTTAGGTTTAAGTAGTGTGTATGGCAAAAATGATAACATAAGCCTCTGTGTTGCCTCTAACCATCTCTGTGATCACTGTAAATCACAGTAAAACACAGACTATTTTAAAATAGAACATATTTGTATGTTTGTGTCAACGACTTACAATATTGGTCTGATTGACATCTCAGTCCAGCAGAGAATGAACTACGTTCTTGAGTCTCAATAAAGTCACAATAATTTGACAGCAGAAATAGAAAACTATGTAAATGACAAGAGCTAGATTGTAGGGGTTAGCTGTACTGAAACACACAGTAAATGTGACCATAGAGAGCAGGAGGCGACAGAATAAACCAGCTGAGATTCAGCAAAGTAACTGTCATGCCATATGTTGGCTGTGATGGACAGTTGTATTGTTGTTTTGTTTTGCCCACTGAAAGTGGTGGAAGACATTTAGCCATTTTCTTCAACCTGAAAACACTAAGCAGCTGTTTGGAACAAAAACAGCTGTGCATTTAAACAACACAGGCGACTACATTGATGGGGGCACGTTGCTTAAGGTACTGGTGAGACAGTGAAATATGATTATACATAAAATGAAAGACATATCAGATGCCAAGACACTGCACAACATAATACTCACAGACAGGATTTTACATCTCTGGAAATGTATAACTTTGGCAACTATTTCATCTTTTGTCACAACGATCACAAAGTATATGATTGGCTAATGTAGCACCTTACCAGATGATGTCGCATTGCGGCGAAAGTCAACTTTTCTTTCAGGATGACCCTGAATTGTTTTACCAAAGCTCTCTGCGTTGGCGCCCTCGCAGTGATATCAGATAGGCTCTGTTTAAATAAATTAGAGGAATACGCTTTTTCACACAGGGCTAATATTGGTCAGAACGCAGCATAATGTGGACCCACAATGTTTTCATATTCAGCCAGCTTAGTGTGGGTGTAGTCTGACAAATAAAGTGTAGCAGACAAAAAAAGGAAACATCTGAACCAGTGATTGCTGTGTTTGTATGTTATGCTTATGACAAATGTGACAAATATCTGCCAGTGGGATCCTTGTTTGTGTACTTTTGTGTGTATTTGCACCTGATTGTGTGCACCCCTATGTACATGTAACCAGTGTTGTTGATAGGAAGCAATCAATCGTCCATCTATCCCATTAGGAGTACAGCAGCAGGGTGAAATGAAATATGTTGAGTGTGTTTGTGTGTGTGTGGTGGTTAGGGGGTCCTCTCTATTAATTTGTGTCAGGTTATTCGTATTCATAACACAGCCAGAAGAGAGGAGAGGGAGAGAGAGAGAAAAAGAGGATAGACGAAAAGGAGGAACAACTGAAAGGGACAGAAAACAAATGGAGTGGAAGAAAAAACAAGATACGGGGCAGAGAGAAAGAAGAACACATTTAGATGGAAGGGGGTAGACTTAGTGAGAAAATGGGATGAGGGACGTGTCAGCGGAGGCCAAGGAGTCATAGTCAGCATTTAATCCCAGCGACAGCTCACAGGCGGGGCAGAAATCAGCCTCGCTACAAGTTACCAATCACACAAATATACACACAATACACACATAGATTCTACTCATCTTGCATATCATGTGTTGAGGTTATATCCACTTGGCGCTATTGAGCTCTCAAACACCAGCATGTCTGTTTACTCACATACAGTACATTTCCTCACATTTTCACAATTGTTCTGTTATATTTACTGTAAAGTCTGTTTGCCTACATGATGATCTAAATCCTGTTTCATAGAGTTGTCCATGCTGCCAGGAATACTAAATCCTAAATCTTTATTTTATTTGAACTTCTATGAATACAAACAGTTTGAGTAGTTTGAGTGTGTTTTTGCATATACTGTACACGTCTTGCTGTGCACCTACAGTATGTGTTATGTGTTTCTCTACTGTCGCAAACAACAATGGGACATGAGTTACTTGAGAGCAAACTTCTTAATTCACAAGCCTTTTAGCACCGATCTCTTCCACCCCAGTAACTAGATAATAAATAATACTGTGTGAAGTGCTTCCACTAGCATTAGCCTCTGTGTTCATTTCTTCATTACTTTTAGCATTAGCTTAGCTATAGGCACTGTACGGCCCTATTAATTAAGTCTGTGCAGAGCATTTCAGATCACGTTAGCATGTTAACTGAAGCAGGACCACTCTGTCTTGCTGTGTTGCCTCCCTCATCACACGCCTGTTTCCCTTCTCAGGCTATACTTCTTTGTCTCCTTGCCATCCCTGCGCTCATTTTCTACGGGGTCAGTGGCCAACCATAACAAAAAGAACTGTCTCTGTATGTTTGCGTGGTGTGTCGCAGCAATTTTGCAATTCCACTCTGAAAAAGAGGAAAGGGACAAAAATCTCTTACCGTATTGTCACATTTTATTAATGCTCAGAGCATGGTACACGGCACACGTTAGTTTGTACTATGCACACAGATGAAAAACGGTTCACACCTTTAATGCCTTGGAACTCTTCCTTCTTGGCAAGGCTGCTTCTTCCAGTAAACATCCTTATCTGTTTGTTTTTTTTTGTACTATGGCAATCTTGCTACCCTCTGATGCACCATTTTAGCCTTGGCCTTTCTAAACAGTTAACATTAAGCTAATTCTCTGTTCACACTCCCAAAGACCACGATACACATTGCATGAACTCTTCTGTTACATCGATTGTGCCTTGGTATGCAATGAGGCTACAGTTCTCTCAGTTAAAGGTTACATGGGAAGATCAGACTAATCAAACATAATGGAAATTAAACATGATTACAGTATATATGCAGTAACTGTATTCAAACCTGCAATAAAGATATTCAAACTCAATTGTATATGTAGTATGTGTAATTTCCATCATAGGTGCATGTATGCTATGTTAATGTCCTTTTGAGAACCTTTTATTGAGATCAGGATCATGTGACATTAAGCTGAATGTGAGGGATATAAAAATGAACTGTCATAATAATTTTAAAGCTTGTCCTGCTGTGTGTGTCTCTGTGTGTGTGTATGTTCTGTATACTCTAAGACACATAAAGTGTCTCTCTGTCATTATCTGTGGTGTTTACCTCTGAAAGATGAGGTTTATCTTTCTACCCCTGTGTGTGTGTGTGTTTATGTGCCCGTGTACAGAATAAGATGTGGCTTGGCTGGTGGCTCAGTTTTGATTGGAGCAAGGGATGTGCAGAGGATGAATAGTGAAGATGAGGAGATGAGGAGAGGAGGAGTGGATGACATGATAAAGCGGAGGCTTGGATTTGAACACTGAAGTAGAGTGTAGGATAGCTGTCCAACAGCAGGAGAGAAATGGGTGGTGGTGCTGGTCTTGACAAGTGAATAGGTGAATACAGAGTAGGAGGAAGCAAACAAGGTGAATTTTATTATACCCCTTTCTACTGCAGAGGCAGTCAAAACAGTAGTTCCAGAAAATGATTATTGCTTTTGACTTCTTTTTTTTTTTAGAGAGAGAGATGATGTTGTAGAAAAACACTAATTTCATCACAAGTTTGGCTGGTAATATGATGAATGTCCTCTACAGGAATAGCCTACATGAGAGATAATTGATCAGAAATGCAAGTTGTCAGGGTAATGTGTGAAACTGATTGCATGTCACGTTTCTTACTCAGGTTGAAACATTTCTGGAGTGAGTAGCTCCACATTTTCATTTGCAGCAGAGTTAAATTTTGTTACATGTTGATCTTTACCACCAAGCACCTCTAAAAAACCCAGAACTGAAGAATAAATACAGACTCAGTAAGGACAACTTTTTTCATAAAAGGGACACAGTAGAAGAAGAAGTACATTTTTTGTTTGGAACACATACAATATACAAGAAGAAAGACAGAGCAAGGTAACCATATATAGTGCAGAAGTACAAATTTCAGTCTGAAAACTTCAGTCAATGAAAATATTCCATTATTATACAGTATCAAAATCCTTGTAAGCCTGTGGAGAAGTAGTTAAGTAAACTCTCTTATGCTTGCATATGTTAGCATAATGGTGATTTTATATTATGAGACGTGTGTGTTTTAATCTAAATGGAGATGCATATAGGCAGTGTGTTTTACATTTTTATGTAGGACATTAACATTAACATTAAGAACATTAACAGGCAATTAAAGCCTCTTGAGCTAAACTAAATAGATGCAAGAAGTAAAGAGGTGAAGAGAAAGCAAGAGAGATGAAGTAGAGAGAAAGAGAAAAATAGAGAAAAAGTAGAGAGAGACAACAGGACAGAAAGACAAATTTAAGAGAGTGAGAGAGACAGAATGAGAAGTGGAGAGAGAGAGAAAGAGGGAGACGAACAAAGACAGCACAGAAACACCTCTAATGAAGATGAACAACAGAGAGACTCTGTCACTGAAGAGGAGCGATGGCTGATAGATGGCAGCGATAAAGGAGAAGACGAGCGTTTTACTCTCACAACAGTCATCATCTGGCCAGCCCATAATAGTCTGCCCATCCTGGCCACTCAGTGACATCACTGCTCCTTAACGTGGGGGACGTTGGGCGTTAGTGTCACCGCGGCAACTGGCTCTCCTCCAGCTGTTGCCAGGCGGCAGTCTCCATGGAGATGTATATGGTAGGAGTGGGGGTTGAGGTGGGAGATGGAGAGAATGGAAAGGGGCTAAAGGGGTTGTTTTTTTGTGTGTGTGTCTCAGAGAGAGAGAGAGAGAGAGAGGGAGAGCATTTTTCAAGGTGTGATAGTAACATCATTAAATACAATAGTGATGTCGACAGAGATTTAAAACCCATAATGGCAGATTCCTGTGGTTCTTGCTGGACCGCCACCCTGGGATAAAGCCTTCTCATAGTAGTAGCTTTCTTATCATACGTGTGTGTGCGGGTCTGTGTGTGCTGTGTTTGTACACAGACAGAGGTGAAAATAATAAGAACAGGTGGACAGTATGTGTGAATGTGTGTCTCACAATGTAGCAGTAAGTAAAGATCTTGTCTTTCTGTCTCTAATGATATACTACCTGTTGCCAAGACATTGGAAATCACACACACACACACACACACACACACACACACACACACACACACACACACACACACACACACACACACACACACACACACACACACACTCACAAACACTCACAAACACTCACACTCACACTCACACTCTCTCACACACACACACACACACACACACACACACACACACACTGTGTTTTCCTCTTCATACTTTCACTGCATTCCCTCTTTCCCGCTTTACTTCACCCCCTCGATCTCGCCTACTCCCACCTTGTCCTCTCTCCTGTAATCAGATGTGAGTAATACACATTGTCACTACTGAACAAAGTCACTACTCCTCCTCTCTTTTTCGCAAACACAAAACATACACAATGCACAGAACACATGCACACATAGAGTACACATTTCCAAATTTTCTATAGAAGTGCAGCAACGGGGGGCTGCATTTAGCCAAGCCGTCTTTTCCTTCAGAGCATCACATCAATTGAATTCAGTACCATCACCGCCGATGAAAACTAGCCTTTTGGCTAACTCGGGTACATTTACATTTGTTTAAATGTTGATGAATGTACATTGTCCGTTTTCAAATAAGATAAATAAATTGAAAGAAAAAATAGGCTCTTGTTACCAGTAAAACCCCTATGTTCTCTTCTGCAATGCCTGACACAATATACTGTGTAAGCCTTTTATTGAGCCTCCTGCTGCTCACTGCACATATATGAACGAAAAGAGGGAAAAAAATAGACACATAAACACTGAATATCTAACATGGTGAAGTAACTTTGGGACCCACTGCACTAGAAGGTTTTAAAGTATTTGTGTTGACTTGCTCTCAGTGCAGTGTATGTGAGGTATCTGTTTATATGGGCTCACAATGCTGTCGCAGTCAAAAAAGTTTATACGCTGCATTTTTCCAGCATGCATTTCTCCAGAAAACTGATGTGTAGAGGGGATAAGTAATCCACTCATCAAAACTTTGCTCTACAGTGTCGCTAGTGGTCAAAAACTTCACAAGGTATCTTTAAAGTCTCAGTACATGCACTCAAAAATGTTTCATGTTGTTCCCACTATTTGAGCTTCTCTGCTGCATCATGTATGTGTGGAGTTTAACACTGGCAGACTGTTTACATGTTCAACTGAAAGTGGAAAGTTTCTCTGCTCATTGAAAATCTGATTTTAAGGGGTGAATCTATATGAGCAGGATTTCTAACATTACAAGTTTGGAAACCAATCCTGGTTAAATATTCAACTTGCACTAGCGTGATGAGGAACCTCGAAGACTCCAGTGCACATACACTGAGAATGGACTTTATAGTAATGCAGGAGACATCTCGTGTCCAGCAGTTAACCTTTTTAAAATGAAATATATTTGCATAATAATTTGGAGGGGATCTCCAGACATGTATTAAGTCCATACTGAACTTCAGTCTGTTGTTTTGCCGAGCACAACTGCATCATTTCAAATGCATATTGAGTTATTCGTCACACGTTTCCCCATGATTGAGATTGATTGTGCTATTTACCTCTAACATTGTCTGGCTGGGGCAAAGTACGGTTTTCTATTTGTGTGACGTGCTTCTTTTAATAATTATGCAAAAGCTCTTAATAATAACATGGAAGTTCATGTATTAAGTCAAAGCCTGATCAATCAGTGTCATCTGCCAGGCTGTGTCTGACAGATCCTGATGGCACATCAATTTCTGTGATCAATTTAGTTTCTAGACAATGTCTAATATAAAAGTGCATTAATTTCCTCTGACGTAAGTGGAGGCTGTCATTAATTCAGTCAAGGAGACCTACCTCTGCAAACAGCTAAAGTAAAGCCTGGTATTTGAGGGAGTACAGTGAATGGCAAACCTGGGCATTTCCAATTCTGTTAAAATAGATATGCACCTTATTTGTGGAATTAGATTATGTATGTTAAATCACATTAATTTTACATTTAGTGCCTCCTATAACCTTAGTGTAGCACACAATAGACTTACTACTAAAAATACTAGTACCCTTAGGGCCTTGAAACAAATTAAAGCCACTTTATTTTCTTTTACATACCACTGAATTTGTATACTTGCATTGTTCGACCTGTAGATGAAGTAATAGCTTTGCATTCCCACATGCTTATAATGGTTTACCTGTAAATGCAATTTGCTGGTTGAGCAGGAATTGCCTCAGGTGTAGAAGTTATTTTTTCAGCTTAGTGTCGGGCCTTTGATGAGGACAGCCAGGTAGTTAAACAAGCCTCTTCCACATGTTAAAATGGGTTAATCATGCAAATACCTCGAGAATGGTTGAAGTTAAAATATTATATTACGCCTTCAGTGAAAGCACAGGCTGTTAAGACACAATATTTGTGCCTGCAGGGATTAGTATTGTTACTGTGCGAACTGAGACTCCCTGGCTAACCCTGATCTACTGTGTCTAGTTGCTGCTCTGCCAGTTTTTCTGCCAGGCACTTTAATCAGCTCCTCATTGCTGCATGAATTCCCTATGTAGACCCGGCCTCCCTCCCCTTGTGCCTGACAGCCTGTTATTTTTTCCTGCCACATCCACAGCACATCAACCTGTAAGTGTCATTTAGCTATGAACACACACAGCTCCCCAGAGCTTTTTTGTTATTAAAAAATGGGACACGCTCCCCCTACCACCAGGGTGCCACGTGTTTTTGCGTGTTGATGTTCATTTTGGCTACAGAGAGACAGCGCTATTACTAAGAGTAACCCCATGTTCCCCTGGAGGAATCAATAAATCAAGAATTATTTGTGTGTCTCTCTGTGTGTATGTGCATGCCTGTGTGTAAGGCATCTTTTAGAGCTCCAAGAAATAGGTGTGCTTATTCGTGCATGTATTACTGAGTGTGTGTTGTAAATGTGTGTATGCTATGTATTCTTCTTGTGCGTGGGCTGAATGCTGCTGCAAAGCTCAAATTGCATGAGAAATATAACCTGGAAAGCTTGTTTACCTCATTGATGTATTGTAGGTCTCAAATTCACCTTTTTTATTACAGTTTTGTTTGTGAAACTTGTGAAACTTGTAAGCATTCGATTTACTGGTTGGTACAAAAAAAAAAACATTGGATGGTATGTTAGCCTTGTTGTCAAAGGGACCAACCTGCACCTTAGTTGTAGATGTTTGCAAATGGCATTTTTTATCAGTTTATTTTAATATTTTTCTCGAGTGTAGATTGAAAGCAAGAATGTTTATATCAGCAAATCATTAAAAATGACAAGTAGAAATGTCTCTGCTATGCAGCTGTCTGCCATGACTGGCTTTGTATTTCACCAGGCCTGCAACTGGAGCAAAATGAGCTGTCAGATACCGTATATAGGCTACTCTGTGTGTGTGTCTGTGTGTACACATTTCATGTTTGATCAAAATTAAGCTGTCAGAGATGTGCATGGTTTTTGGCGTGCACACTTTTGATCGATATTGAGCTGCTATGAGTGTGTTTGTGTATGTATGTGCATGTGTATCACTTTAATTTAATTTTTGAAGAGGCACACTCTAACAGGCTTTAGCTTTGCCTAAATCTGTACCATATTAGTATTTATATATTCAACTTCATTTTCCACTCATTTACACGCAAGCGCCTGCACATAGGTTCATAAAGCACACACACACACACACACACACACATACACGCACACACACACACACGCACACACACACGCACACACACACACACACACACACACACACACACACACACACACACACACAATGCTTTATTTATTTGTGGGAGTTTTTAAGCTAATTAGTTTGAGTCCAGGGGAAAACAGTAATTGCCTCCCAGGAGTAAAGAGGGATGACAAAGGGAAAGAGAGAGGAGGGAGGCCTAGAGGGAGTGAAAGAAAACAGCAAAAGAACGAAAGAAACACAGACACAAAGAAAGTTGCTAAGTGGGAGGAGCTTTACTGCCAACTTGAACATGCTGACACCTGTGCCCGTGCACGCACATATCTTTGATAGTGTGACAAAACATTACTGATTGTGATAGAAACAGTGTGTTGTGCGAGATGTCACCTTTGTCCATGTGTGCATGTGTGTCAGTTCACGCATGCTAAGATAATGGTGTGTTTTCAAGCGGGGGCGGTGAGCAAGACATCTCTAACTGACACTGACAATACTGTATCGTTTGAGTGATGGAGAGACTGAGAGGGGAGAAACGTGACAAAGACAGGCAGAGACACATGCAGAGAGGAAGAAAAAAAAAGAAGCTGTGTAAAGACCGAAAAGGATTTGATGTTTAGGGAGATACAGTGAGACAAGAAGAGAGGCAGAAAGACACACAGTGACAAAGTTAGACAAACAAGAAAGTGAGATGCAAGAATCCCAGTGGCAAAATGACGATTGAAATATAGGAGGCAAGACAGCGGGAGGAATGAAAGTCAATGATAGAAAAGATGAAGAAGATGAAAAATAGGCCACCTCTGAGGTTTTTTTTTGAGGGGGCAATCAATCATTCTATTAATTTCAATCCTTTCCTCCATCTTTCTATGAATTTAATCCTGACTCACTACCTTCTGCCCCCAACATACCATCTTCCTCTGCCAGTTTCCATTCTGTTCTTTTCATGTTGGGACATACAGTGCAGTGTCATTATAACTGAAAAAGTAATTACATTAATGTACTAATTGCTCAGCAGCAAACTAAGTTACATCATTCTTTAGATTAATTATGTTTCACATCCCATCTCCAGGAGAAATAGAAATAGAAAGATACCAAACAAACTGACCATGATAACTGAATTAAAATTTGTATTCCCTTACAATACCCATACAGTAAAAAGGTATCACATAACTGTAACCTGTTACTCAGTGATGTATTACTGTCTGACAAAGATTATATTCAGTTCACTTAAGTTTAGTTCAGTTCTGTTGTGACATAGCAATAACAGACACATAATAAACAAACAATAAACCTGAATCTTAATTGATTCTGTCACCAGATGTTGTCATGTTTTACTTTGTCTTCCTCACTGTCTCTGCAACAATGACAATGAATATTGTATGACTGTTGTAGATTATAACACAAGGATCTAACAAAATACAAGCGGATTATGTGTTTTACAACACTATAGTACGATCAACCATCTGCCACAGTGCAGAACACTAAAAAGCTTCACCTCGTTTGCATTGGAAGAGCAGACGTCTCTTTGTGCTCTAAAGCATGTTCCCCATTTTTCAGTAAAGTCATACAAAAGATTTCTTGGTAAATCAGACCTAAGTAAAAACGATTTTAGAAGCTGGTAGCAGACTTTTCTTTATTTCTTTGTTTCTTCTTTGTTTAAATGATGCATGAAACACCTTTAACCTCCCCTAATTGAGGGTTAAAGAGGTGTTTCTGATTTCCCCTGCAGTGTGACAGGAGTAGACACATCTAACTTCTAGCCATGAAGTACTTTTATCTTCTCTATTTTCACTTTAAATTCCCCCAATAACTCTCTCTCTAGTTACTTTTGAAGCTGTTCTGGTCTAGCTCAATGGGTATGTGAGCTGTTGTGTGCTCCCATCAACGGTTGCTCTCCTGGTTCTTATATGTTTCAAGGCCATTAGTCACATTGTCACGGGGTCACTGCAGGTCATGACAGAGTGCAGCTTGGGCTTGTTTACTGCTTGGTGTTCTGAGCTCATCTGTTCATCGCTCTGTCTCTCTTTTTCTCTGTTTTTCTGTCCAGTTAGCAATCTGACTCACTTCCCTTCAGAGCCCTTCCTTTCTGTTTGAATGTCTGATTACCTTTCATTATCTGTATTGTACTGTATGCAGTTAGACACTGCATGTCTAGGTTATATACTTGTACAACCATCTTTACAAGGATGTTAAGACAATGTTGCCAAAAGCAAAGATGTAATTGAAACAATTGATGTAAATCATCAAGAAATCACAATTTATAAATTGTGCAAATATACAGTATAAAGCTATAATTCTCTTGTCATTTTTAAAAAGTCTTTGTGTGGGACCATTATGCCATATATTTTCTATGTGTCATTGTTTTGTCACAACCAGGTCATTTACCTGTCTGCATCACTCAGCACCAAACTGAGTTGAAGATGAAAATCTGTATAGTTTATATAGTTTTAACCAATTCACTAGTTTTTAGCAAAGTTACTCAAACAAGAGTAAATAGTACATTTGCAGGAGACTATTTTCAGCCACAGGTTAATACACATTTGATGCTTTAGTGATTATAGCAGTAGGGCGGTATATGTAGGACTGACTCTAAATAAACTAAAGTTATTTATTATTATGGAGAAAAATGTCACCTAGTACTCATTTATATGTTACTACATGTTTTATACGTTTTTGAGTAACAATCAGGCTCTGTGGCAAAGAAAAACAAACTATGCCATGATTTGGCTGCAAAAGCAATACTTGTTTGTTCAACTTATTATTGATTTTATTTATTATTTTATTTATTCTTGACAATAAGAAACATACAGAATGTCTCCAGCCTTGTTCTCCAATCAACATCATGTTTATTACTCTCTAACTTCTCTTTTCTCTCTTTAACCCACCACTTCCCTCTCTCTGTCGGTCTCACTTCTGTTTAAATAGATTGAAGACACTTTACTGGCATGATGAGTTCCCTCTCTAAAGTACAATATTTTTTCAATTTCGATTAAGTAACTGACCAAACCTTTATAAATCATGCAAATGTATATTATTATTCCAGCTACTTTCTTGTTGTTTTGAAGCATCAGGTAGATTGACTGACTTTTTATTAAGGGGAATGAAGGTTTACTGATCCTTGTGGAGGAAATGTGAATTTATACAATTAAAAGTGTCATGGACAATTAATTAGCATGTTAATTAGACGTCATGAGTGGGAGGTATCAAGTGTTAAGTTGCAAAGAGTTAGTTGTTATTGATATTTTCAGTTGTTTACATGGCTGTGTATCACAACATTTTAGTGTATACGCAATTGTTAAATTTGAAATACTTTCCATTTGTTAAACTTGACGTCTGTGCTGTCCCTTTTTACTCGTCTGTGTGTCAGACTTTGTGTCTTCTGTATTGCTCTTTAACTGTATTATAAAGCCATTTTCTTACAGTAGCCGCTCTGTCTCCGAACCTTCCCCTGTACCCACTCTCTCCCCTCCTACTGGTTCAAATCAATGCGACTGCACAGGCCTTTCCTCTCCCCCCGACGCTCTGAATACTGTTCTCTCTCTCGTTCTCTGAATTCTTGTCCCTCCTGCTGTGTTTTTTCCCCTCTCTCTCTCTCTCTCTCTTTTTGAATACTCTCGCCCCCGTCTCTGTGTCAGTCTGTCTGTCTCTCTCTCGCTGCTTCTCGCGGTCTCTCTGTCTCTCATCTCTGCTGGACAGTTAGTCTGTTTTCATAAAACTTTCTCTGTCTTCTGCTGGCTGGCTTTTAAAATGTCATTTGAGAGCCAGAGAGCTGTCTTTTTTTCTTTTTTTTTTCTTTGACGTACATAATGTCCCTCTCTCTGTCTCTGGCTCACACACACACACACACACAGAAGCTTTAATGAATGTTTCCTCTACTTCTTCCTACACACATACATGCACACACTGCCTTGCTCACACACATTAATTTGGTGACTCATACTAATAGGTAATGTTCTGTCCTTCATGTGTGCACACATACACATTTGGCTCTCACAAAGACAGGAAAATACACTTGTACAATACAGACACATATACACAGTGTAGTGAGTGGTGATGGCATCTAATTTTTTGCTTGTTGACATGTTACATGCAGGCTTGCCAGTAATGAAGCCTGTGAGTAGTTCTGCTCAACAGGCTTCAGCTCATCCAATTACAGCAGGAATCCTGAGCATAGCTTTTAAATTCTCCACAGCAGAGGATGTGGAAACACACAGTCATAGGACAGTCATGTTCTGTCCTACTTTGACAACATTTTAACTTTGCCATTTCTACAGCAGAACATTGAGAATAGGAGGTGACTTTGCCATATTTTTAATGCAGCCATGTAATTTGTTGTGGAGTAGAGAAGCAAATTAGTGATGCTAATCTCAGTTATAGAGAATGTGTTTAATTGGAAATCCTTGTGATGGAAAAAAAAAAAATCAAAAGAGGAGAAAAAAGGCAAGCACTTTTGTGTCTAGTTAACCTATCAAAAGTCTTTTCAACATGTTGGATTTGAAAAAGAAGTTTAATTTCACAGCTACTTGGGGACGTTTTTCTGAATGGTGTGTGCAGGAGTGTGAATAGCTGTGATTTGTTTGTACATAAGCGTATGTTTCTCTGTTGGCTTCTGCTAATTCTGTGATGTGTGCGTACCTGTGTTTGTCTTGGATGTCTTTCTTTATACTGAATAAATGTGCATATCTACATTGTTTAATGCGATGCAGTGTCAATAGCGTAGTGTGTGCACGCGTGTTCAGCAGCAGCTGTGTTTGTCTGCAAAGGAAATGGATGGAAAGCTCTTTGTCCAATCGCGAAAAGGCTGCAAGTGTGACTCTTATTCAGAGAAGGAATGAAAGACTTACAGTTGCTGCTTCTTTCAGAAGGGTGTAAGAAATAGAGAGGGATGGAAAACTGTTCAAAAAAATGTTTACAAATGAGAGAAACTGAGAAGAAGGAAGTAAAAGTGCAATTTCACAAAGTGAAAGCGATTTGTTTTCAAAACAGTAACTGAACAAGGACGAGGGCAGAGGAAAATGGAAAGACATACTGACTGGCACTATTGTGGAAATGGACAGAAAGAGAGAAAAAAAGGCAAAAATAGTGATGAGAGGAGATTGAGTTGAGAGGTTAGAAGACACACATGCCGGGAGAAGCAAAAGGAAAACACACATACACACTGAGAGACAGACAGAGAGAAACTGACAGGGTCATGCCAGTTTCCCCGCCATTGTCAAAGTCAAATGCTGCCGGTCGCTCAGGAAACATGCAAATGAAATGCAAATTAGCAGAACCACGAAAGGAGGGGTGGATTTCATGTCGATGTTGTCATGGAAATGCCCGGTGACACACACAAGTGCACGTGTGTGTGTTTGTGTGTTGGCATGTGGCTGGATGGATGGATTAGTCAAAGGGCGGGAGAGGGATATAAAAGAGGGGTGGATGAATGGTTAATGAAGATGAAAGAGTGGAAGTGACTGTTTACCTCAGAGTAGGGAGGGAGGGTTTTGGACAGACCGATGCACCTGGTCTATGATGCAAAATACAGAAGATTACTGGAACAAATTTAATAGAGGTGAACTGAATTATAGGCAAGGGTAAACAATTGCTTTTATTGGTGGAAAATGAGGCAAGACAAGTGGATTGAAGGACGGTAATATGAAGAAGACAAGGCTGAGAAAATAAACCCTGTCTTTTCATCACTCTTCTCCTGTCCTTCGGGTTATTCTTCCTTTCCTCCTTTTACGCATCACTCATTATCCTCCATTGTCTCTCCTTCAACACTCAGCAACTCTCAGCCATTCCTCTCTCAATTTTCAAGGTTTAGTCTCAATGACATGCTGTATCTGACTCTGTTGAAGCACCATTCAGCAAGACAGGTCCTGTAAATGTTAAGTGAAAGGCATGCATGCACATTGGGAGCCATGAAGAAGTCCATCATCGTAGTTTTTTCCCGCTCCTGAATCGGTTTTTACAGCAATACTGCAGTGAGAGATGTAGCAGTGTATTTCTTCCCTTCAAATGGGTCCAAAGTATTATACTGACAACAACTCAACCAGTCAACCAGTCTGCAGGTCGCTCTTTGTAACTTTGAGTGACAGCAAAAGGAGCGCACGATTTCTTATTGTTCCCAACCACTTCATCTTGAGAATGGAGCCAGAGTGAGCAGCAGTTCATAAAGTATTCAGTTTAAAGTGGAGATTCAACAGTGACTGTGTGCATCTTTATATGGTATGCAGAGAAACAAACTCCTAATTACATTACAATACATGTAAGAAGCCAATTGAGATCCCTAAAATCATCATTACAAAAAAGTACAGGAGAGCGAGATGGAGGAGATAATGAGAGTGCAGCCGCAACAATGGACAAAGAGGTAGAGATAATGAAGAAGAAAAATCACATGGACTACGAAGGGCAAATGAGAGAGAGAGACAGAACGACAGAGGGGAATAAACAGGCAGGGAAAGGGAGATAGCCAAGGATGCAGAGTGCACAGGAGGTATGGAAATGAGCAGAGAGAGGGGGGAAAGGAGGGAAAGTGAGGGAAGGAAGTTAAAAACGAGTGATGTGAAGAGGAGAGGGGGAGGACAGATGAGAGAGGGAAGCAGTCGTGCAGGGAAGGGCTGTGAGGCAAGGGAGAGGGCTAACGGTGGGACGTGTTTTACAAATTGCCATTTGAGAGGAGCCAACGGAGGGATGAGGAAGGGGGGGGGAAAAAGAAACAACAACTACAGACCGGTTCCAGATTGCACACAGCGAGAGATGTACTCAGGCACCTCCAAACACTGCATCATGCACACATGGTTGAATGCACACACACCCACAAACTCAACTGACTCAGATACAGGTAGACTGAATACTCAGATCCACACAAACATGATTTGATGGGTAAAACATACTCATAGTTGTAGTTGTGTCCTCATCCTCACCTCGCCTGGAACTATTCCCTCCATTATATACAATCTGCAACAAGAGTAGAAACAACATAGAGGTATGTTTGTTTGTTTTTTCTTGACATAGATGTGTCTCAACAGAAATATCAAATTTTTAATGGTAAAAAAGCATCAGGGGGCATAATTGTTGCTCCTCTGGACGTGCAGAATGTGTAATGTGCTGGCAATGCCAAGGACTATTGCACAGTATGATTGGATAGTTCGTCACCATTGTAGTAATGGCCACTGCCTTAAATGATAAAGAAATAAGAAGCTATCATGACATAAATGATTCATTTACATGCATATAAAATGTATATATTTTATTTCTATTTATTGCCATTCTCATCCATGAGTGAAATGATGCCAGTCTTTCCAGAGGATGTTAGAGGTTAACTGTCTCTTTCTAAATGCAGCATGAAGTGTGACATACAGTCACTACTGTTATGAGTGTTTTTTTCACATGCAATCATTTCTTCAATTTATTTGTCGTAATGTGTAGAAGTCTTTTCATGCACAAGGCCATTTTGTGACATGTTTTATGCTTCTGTGCTCATTTCTGTTTTATGTTCAGCCCCAACATCTGTTTCAGCTGCATTGAATTACTTATTGAAATGCAGCTCCCTTCTGACTTCAAACATAACTGTAGATATGAGTAACCATGGCACTTCTAACCTGCAGCCAAAACCCAAAAGAAACGTTTGAAGAAATTATTTTGTAAAAAGTTTCTCACTGTGTATGTCTAAGAATGATTTAGTATGGCACAGAGGAGCAACACACATGCTCATACACAGTTAGAAACACTAAGTGTCTTTGTCCCACTCTGTTAAGCCCTCCAAACCCACCAGGTGCCCACTCTGGACCGTATCCTCTCAGAGGCCCTGCTGACACTCTTCTCTCTCAGGCCTTTATCCCTCCTCTTCCAGCTCCACGCTCTGGCGATACAGGACATCATAAAAGTCCCATCAGCGCAGCACCACCTCTCTTCCCCACCCACTGCTCTTTCAGCCTCCCGCCTCACAGCCTTACTGCTCCCCCCCAGTTCACTCTGGCCATCAACAAGGAAGGAAACTGAAAACATAAAGGGATGAAAGCTGCTCCTCCCTGGCAATTTGACTCCAATAACACTTTATATTGATACAATGGTTATTGGGCTCAATATGAGTCAAGATTCTAATTGCAGTTTACTATTCTTTTCTATAGGACTGCGTTCATGTCACGTGACATTCAAGTTTTTGTCTGCAAAAACAAATGAAATGGCTGCCATTCATTTAATTATCAGTGTAAAATGTAATATTTTAAGATAGTTTCGGAAAAATGTGTTTTGATGTCAGTTATACTTCGTAATAACTGATAAAGTATACATCATATGCATTCACTGAACAGAGATTGTGAAGACAAAATGCATATTTCTTGCTAAAAAAGTCATTTCGCTCACAAAAACTTGAATGTCACGTGACGCGAACGCAATCCTATAGAAAAGAGTAGTGCAGAAAAAACGTTGCCATCTCACAATCTTTGAGCCCAAATTGTGACATGGCTACATTTTGCACTGTGGACCAACGTAGCTGTAATACGTTTTAATGTGAGACTGGGTTGCTGTATGAGGTGACATTTTATTTGAGCCAAAGTAGCTGCTAATACAGATTGGATAACCAATAGTCCCTTCCAGTTAAACAGAAAATTCATTATTGATGAAGATAATGTTGAACCTAACCAACTCATCAATGTGAATACATATTTTATGAATGTAGAATTGATTTTTAATCAGTATAACTTATAATTTGTTTTTAATTAGTATGACTCATTACTCCACTACTGCTGTTTCCATCCAGAAATATTTCCAGTTTACAACCTATTGTGCCTTAAAATAACTACTAGAATTGATTATATGCTTCTGTCTCACTTGGCTGTCAGCACTGCAGAAATTACAGCTGGTTCAGAATGCCACAGCAAGGCTTTTTACAGTATATAGAATCAACAACAGAGCCAACCCAATCCTGCCGGGAGTATGTTCAGCTGCAACGCTTTCTTGAATGAAACATCACATTAATTTACCGAGAGGTGGTCTCGGTAAGTAGGTGGTCAGGATTGATTGTGGGTGTACAACACTCCCTGACACTCGAGACTAGACACTAGAGGGTTTTCCTGTTCAGTCATCTATGGGTAGGTTTAGGCAACAAAAGCCCTTTGATTAAGGTAAGGGAAAATGGTTTAATTTAATTGTAATGAGCGTGTCATGTATCAAGCTCCAGGTCACTGCTGATTTAGCCCTTAATCCTAACTAACCATTAATCCTAATCCTAACCTTAACCAATTGCTACTATTGCCTGAATGTAACCATAAAAAATGCTTTAGTTGCTATGCATGGATACTGTATTTCATGTCCGGTGGAAAACAAATTAAATATTGAAGTTATATTGTGATTTTTTACGCGAGTTGCCAGACATATTAATTAGCAACATTTCCACTTCATAATCCCATCAGCATTAAGGTTTGCTGAAATATTTTTCTGCTATTGCAAATTAGTTAGCATATCAACCCTGTGCTTGGCTTTGTGTCACTGAATTCTGGTGAAATGCAGCGTTGATTTAAAGATTATTTTAAAAACATGTTTAAAAAGTTTGTCATCACACTCATTTTTATATTAGTGGAACTTTGACCTCTCATCTTACTCACTGGACAGAGTTGAGGGGCCATTTAAAGATCATGCCGTGCTGTTATGGCCTCCAGGGTCGCTGTCTTATTGCGTTTAAATTGGTCAGACTGTTTTGAAGTGTGTCTGAGCACCAATTTGTGCAAAGAGGCCTTTTATTGATGAATGTGTTTTACAGTGTGAAGTATTGCTGTTATTTGTTTTGCTTCATTGAGTTGAGAGGCACTTTGTGACACTCTATATAAGGTGCTACGCAGATACATTTTACCTTTGACAAAGGCTCACACAGAACAGTAAATATTAAGTTTGTTTTGAAATAAATGTAGTTAAATTAGTATTTTATCAATGAGTAAAAGCAACAAAGCAGAGTTTATTTAATTTAGGCGGAAATACACACGCACACAAGCATGCATGCACACACACACAAACATTCACATTGTGTATGGCTTTCAAGGTTGGCAGGATAGATAAAAGCTTTTGGTAAGAATACCACCTCACTGCTTCTATTGCCTTTTTCACTTCCACTGTGTTATCCGCATTGATTTTATTGTCCAGCCGCATCCATATTGCAGACATCGCTTCATTTTTCCCCAAAAAAGCGCCTGTTTATTCATCTTTAGAGGGTTTTAAATGGAGCTTCACACTGGCCTCGTACACAATGAGATCATTGACACAATAGAGTGAAAATTGCCCTTTCAAGATAGGTATGTGGTGTTGTATTATTTGGGGTCATTCAGGTAGTGTGAGAACTGTGTCACGCTGTTCTGTCTCATGCTTAGACAAGGGCCTTCACCATTCTGCTCTGTCAATATAGGGCAGATCCACTGGGGGATCGAGCTGAATACATGAGCCATTTGGAGGAGAGCCTTTTCATGCACTGTCTGTCCCTGTGGTTTTCTGAATTCTGTTTGTGTCACAGCGACATGCAAAGTGTGTGTGCGTGGGTCAACAAAGACTGATGATAGGCTGACGTAACAAGGCCCAATGATGAGAATAAGCAGGAGGTTGGCTTGACTGTCAAATCAGTTTCGATTAATGGACAGAAGCTCTATTGATGCTGTTGTGGTGAGTGGTGTGTGTGTGTGTGTGTGTGTGTGTGTGTGTGTGTGTGTGTGTGTGTGTGTGTGTGTGTGTGTGTGTGTGTGTGTGTGTGTGTGTGTTTTCTCCAAGTGATGTGTAAGAAAACTGATCCTGTATTGTCATTTCTTTCATAGTACCAGCCAGAAGCACTGTTGTATTTGATACTTCCGTTGTGCTGTTTTTCTTTGCCCCTCTAGTTTATTTGTTTTATATCTTGTTTGTTTTTTGTTTTGTTTGTTTGTTTTTATTTGGGAATCTATAGGTATTTGATATTGTAATTTTGAGTACTAACCAAACAGATAACCCATTATAGGTAATAGTTTTCTTAGTTATTTAGGCGAAATGTTATTTAGAGTTCACACTGCAGTGCACATGGAATGAAATGGCAAAACTGAAGAGGTAACCCAAATCATCTTTGAAGTTGCCAAAAGATAAAGAAAAAATTAAAAAGTCACCTGTGTGGTCACTTGGCCACCAAAGTTAAGAAAGAAGGGCTTTTTATGCATCCATGCCCAGCGGGCAATCATCTCATAATCCGTCTTATAATCATGCATAATCAGTAGCTCATTTGCATTTGTTCCCCATTTTCTCATCACTTTCAATTACCAAAAGACACTCTGAGCTGTCTCTTAGCAAAAGGACCCTATTTATTGTAAACAGCAGTGATCGGTGTCTTCTTGCCCAGGAGCCACAACAAAAGTTGTTGTGGGTCCTTTTGTCTTGGTGAAAATCAGTATAAACTGTTGTGGTCGTGTGGAAAAATCAGGTTATTTCACCGTGAAAACTGGAAAATCGAAGACAATTAATCTTACTGCTGTGACTTTCTCATGTAGGTGTTTAAAACGGTGAGACTACAGAGGTGATAAACTGTGTGACTTTATAGAGGCTCCAAGTGTTAATAAGGATAAACAACTGTGCAGAGTGTTTACTGGGTTGTTTATTGGTCACCATATTAGCTGAGTGTTGTTATCCCGCCCTGTAGGAGAGTGAGGAAAAGGGCAGATTGTGCTGCTAATTTGGCCTACAAATGGTTGTGCAAAGTCTAAAATTTAGTATGTAAGTAGGCAGGCTGGAGACAACTGAGAAGGGAAAAGGTGAGAAAAAAAGCCTTTGTCTTCTGTTATTTTACGGCTCACAATGACCTC